>NC_060141.1:544626938-544801938 GCF_021461385.2 Schistocerca piceifrons
TTAGGAACTGAACAATGATGAGTACATCACATGGTACCAGGGTGCAGTCAGAACATGACTGACATCTGAGCCCCTGTGCTGCTGGCTTGATAGGCCACTGTTAGCACCAGTAGGTTGGCACAGCGGGTGTGGCCCTTGCACAACACTACGGCGGTGACAGCAGTGATCGCCTGTTCATAGGGGCTCTGCCTAGCGGCTGTCATCTATGTCCGTGTCTTCTGGCAGGCTGTCCAAAGTGTTGGAGTGGGACACCAGATACCTCCTGCCTGAAATGGGCACATAGAGCCTGAAGCGCCCTGGCCGATATTTTGGGAGATGAACGGGTGGTGCCCTGTCAATGGAGGCTGCTAGCTGGGAGAAGGAGCATGGACTTTGGGCATTGTGCTGGGGAACTGCAGAGTGGGGGATGACCATGGAGCCGGTGAAGGCTGTGGTAATGTCTTGACCTCCATACCTGTACCTACTGGAGCTGCTGACAGGGTCCTGGAGTCAAAATGGTACTCACGAGATGGAGGGATGTGTGAGGGTGGTGACTCAAACTGAGAGCAACCCTCTGCTGGAGGGGTAGGCTGAGGATGGGGACAGAGTTGGTTCAAATGCTGATGCTCCAAACCTTTCAGGTTATCAACTGTCATAAGACACCGCTCATGAGTGGCCACTACCGTAGCTGGCAGCCATGAGGGTTCTGCCCCATAGGAAGGCACCCAAACAGCGGAACCAGGAGGGTACCGTCTGGTGTGTTGGGTCTGGGGTTCCTTGGGCTGGGGTGCCAGGAGATGGAAAAGGGTACATGGCTGTTGACCATAGAGGAGTTCTGCTGGTCTAAGGTCATGGACAGGTGCTCAGGAACATGATGAGTGCCACTGTCATGTTAAACACACCCATGGCCTTCAACATTTGTTGCTTAAATGTGCACACCATCCACTCTGGTTCACCATTGGAGGAAGGCAGAAACAGATGGCTATGTAGGTGTTCGATGCCACTAGCAACACAGAACTGTTTGAAGGCCGTAGTTGTGAACTGGGGCACGTTGTCTGTTACGATAGTATGGGGAAGCCTTTCAATGGCAAAAATCTGCAGAAGGGCATTGAGCATGGCAGCTGTGGTGGTGGACGCCATGCTGACAACAGAGGGGCAGTTTGAATAAGCGTCCACAACAATAAGCTACACTGAGCTGAGGAAGGGGCCCAAAAAATCTATGTGAATGCGATCCCAAGGGTGACGGGATGTAGTCCAGGGGGCAAAAGACTGAGGCGGAGCAGCCCAATGCGAGCACAGGTGGAACAGGGTCAAATAATAGCCTCCATGTCTTTGTTCACGCCTGGCCAGTAGACAGGTCGCCAGGAAAGGGCTTTCATCTGTGACATACCCCAGTGCCCACGATGGAGGAGTCCCAAAATGTGAGCGCGTAAGATAATTGGGATTACAACACAGTAGGTACTCACCTCCACGTCGAGACAATGGACAAATGATGGGGGAGGTGGGCCCAGGCCCAGAGCTCGGGAGCAGCTGACTTCAAAAAACAAGTGGGTCATCCAAGGAGCACATAATGTTCGACACACTGCAGGATAGGATCAAGGTGCGTGTCTGCCACAACTTGAGTTGCACTAATGGGACACACATCCATGGCAATGTGAAAACACGAGAGCTCCAGATGGTCAAATGCTGGGTCTGGGCCTGAGGGCAAACGTGATGGGGCATCCACGTTTGCATGCTGTGCATTAGGCTTTTATTTGATGGTGTAATTGTTGGAGCAAAGGAAAAGAGCCCAACATTGGATTCTTTGGGTGGACCACTCTGAAAGCTGAGAGTGTGGCTCAAGAGTGCTACTGGCAGTTTACAGTCTGTAACGAGAGTAAACTGGGATCCAAAAGGTACACCTGCAATTTCTTCACAGAAAATATGATCCCTTTCTCGAACTGGGAGTAACTGAGTTAGGTAGATGTCAGACGTACACGATGGTTTGCTCTGTACCATCATCATTACAGTGTGCCAGGACTGCACCAATGCCATAGGGAGAAAAATCTGCCACCATAACAAGGGGTGTGATGGGGAAAAGGGTGTAAGGCAGTGTACAGACCGTAACATGCGCTTCAGCTGTGTGAAGGCCTGTTCACAGGTCGCTGACCACTGAAACAGAACACCTTTCTTCCGCAAGTGGTTGAGAGGATGCATAATGTGTGCTGCCTGTGGAAGGAACTTAGAATAATAATTCACTTTTTCCCAAAAAAAAGCATCTCCTGTAGGTTTTGGGGACCTGGGAGAGAGTCAATAGCAGCAACATTATGGTCAATGGGCTAAATTATGTATTTGGTGAACAAGTGGCTGAAGAAGACCACTTGTTCCTGGAAAAACTGGCATTTGTGCAATTGGTACTTAAGCCCTGCATCACGCAACGTAGTAAAGAGCGTACATTGCTTAAGCAGGTGGTTTAACCACATAGTACCTGTAACAGTTAAGTCATTAAGGTAATTGCTACACGCAGGGATGGAGTTGGTTAACTGTTCCAGGTATCTCTGGAAGATCACTGGAGCAGAAGAGATCCCAAAAGGCAAAAACTTGTATTTGTATAAGCCAAATGGCTTATTGATGACGACAATGCACTGTGATTCCTCATTAGTGGAATCTTAAGCAAGCATCAGCAAGGTCTATTTTAGAAAAACATTCACCTCCAACAAGCTTGGAGAGAAGGACCTCTTCATGTGGTATGGGTGGGTTTCCACCAGAGCTTGGGCATCTGACTGTCGACTTAAAATCGCCACAAGGCCAGAGGGAGCCATTTGGTTTCTTGACCACGACCAGGGGTGTGGCCCAAGCACTAGTTTTGACCGGTTCTATTACCCCAGCATCATGAAGAAGATCGGGTTCGAGCCTAACTTCCGTCCATAAGGAGACAGGAAGAGGACGTGCTCGACAGAAACAGGGCACTCCATCCAGATGTAAAGAAATATGTGCCTCAAAATTCGTGGCACACCCCAGGCCTGGCTCAAACAAGGATGCAAAAGAGGCACAGAGGTCACCAACTTCCTGGAAGGGACTGTGTCTCCGTGATGGAGAACCCAATCAGTGAGGAACTATCCAGGCCGAAAATGTTGCCAGTGGAATGACTGATGACAACATACAGTGTTAGTCACCATATAACCATCTTGTATGTTGCCATAGTGGTGAATTGACTTCTGAGGGGAACAGAGCTGTCACCATACACAACCAAATTGCGAGAGGGCAGGGCCAACGCTGGGTAACCCAGATGAGTGCATGTTGGGATATTGACCTGGGAAACCTTGCTCCCATCTCAACTTGGAAGCGAACATCCTGACGAATGATTGTGAGATCAATAAACAACTTGGGGGCGCCAGGATTGCCCTGGGGAATGGCCTGAAGTTCATGCATCGCCCCATGACGCTAGTCAGAAGTGGGGTTAACCTGACTTGACGGCAGATGGCAGACAGTTTGGAGATGTCCATCCTTGCCACAATGGGTGCAGTGACCCAACAACCAGGGCAGTCTGCCCATTGGTGTATCACAAAACAGTCATGAAAAGATGACTGACCCCACTTTTTGCGCCGACACAGCTGGATTGGCTGCTCAGCCGTCATTGATACACCCAAAAGTGCATTGATACACGCAAAAGAGACAAATCACTAAGCTACTGTCGGGAAGAAAGCTTGTGAGAATTCCATCCCCATGGCGGTGGTTGAACCACAGCGATCTGGGGGCAGACCATAAGACGTTCATTTGCTGCTTGCGCAGTCTTGAAAGAGTGCGTGATTTTCAGTTTGTTGTCCAAGGAAGGAATGTCAAGCTTCAGGGCTGCAGTGCGAACTTCTGAAATGGGAGCCAATTTGGATCATGATGTTACAGATCAGGGAATTGCCATTTGAGGTTTTGCATGATGGGTTGGCACAGGTAAAATCACAACAATCACCCAGACCTTGCAAATCTGTCACCCACGTCTGATAAGACTGGCCCACTTGCTTGTGGTATTGGTCGAAATCGAGGCATGATGCAACAGTATGGAACCATTGTGAGTGATAGGTCGACAGCAACAAACACATTTCCTCAAAAGTGAGTGCCATGGTGTTTGAAAGGGGAGTGCACTTCTTAAGTAAGAAAACTGTCTCCAGTGAAGCCCAAGAAAGGGAGAGCGACCATTATAGAGCGTCATCAGAAACCCGAAAAACTGCGAAGTGCTGTTTCAGACACTGCAAATATGTGTCCCAATCCTCATTGGTATTGTTAAATGGCAGAAATGTGGGTTGGTGGGACTCTGTCTGGGAAGTGACCACAGTCAGGACGGGTTGTGAACCTTGTTCCCATAATCGGTCCAGCAGCAGCTGCATTTCCTTACACAAAAGGCCCGTTTGCTGCTGGAACTGCTGTAGCAATTGCTCTGCAGGGGCAGCTGTTATTGTTGCTTTTCCATGAGCTGTACAAGTTTCGTGTCCATAATGCACCGGGAATCTTTTATCTCCTCACCAATTCCAGTAACCAGAATCTGAATACCTTGGAGACATTGGCTGACCAGTCGAGGGTGTCGACGGTGAGTTGCCAAAACCACAGAAAGACAACAGCTATGGACAACAATGAAGATGACAACGGCAACAACAGCTATGGACCAACACAACAATATGGCAAGCCAAAGAGTGAACCAAATCGAGAGGCTAGATGTCGCAAGATAAGGAACCAAACAACAATGAGTACAACATATGATACCAGGGCGCAGTCAGAACATGACTGAGCCCCTGTGCTGCCAGCTTTATAGGGCCGCCTTCCATGCCAATAGGCTTGCATGGCCCACTCACAGCACTATGGCACAGACAGGAGGGCTCGCCTGTTGTAGTGCTGTCAGCTAGCAGCTGTTGTCTATGTCCATGCCTTCTGGCAGGCTGTTCAATCTCTCGGATCAGGATATCAGAGTAGTGACCCAGCCTATAATACTGCTCAAGTATATGAACCATTACCAGATATGACTAACTGGAGATGCTAAATGAAAGTAAAGAAGGGTAGAACAAATGATCACAGATTTGTTGACCATTGGGTGTCACAGAGATGCTGATGACACTGCACTGGTAGATATTTGAAAATAAAGTGAACTATCTCATGAAAGCATACTTACAGAGTTTCAAGCTCCAGTTTCAAGTGATGAATGTTGAAATGTATTACTACCCCCTACACATTGGTCTGCTAGGGATTGTGTAGACAGATCAGATTTTACAGCATTCACAGAGGTGTGTAACCTGTTAAGTGGGTAGTTTGCATGCGCGCGCCTCTTCCACAGTGGGTAATGTACACCAGCGCGCCCGTTCGCGGTGGTGCTGCGCACTGTTCTCATGTTTTCCTTTGCGTTTTCATTGTTGAATGTAAATTGATACTGGGTGGAAATGAATAAAATATATTGCAGAAGTTAACAAAACTGTATTTTCACAATATTACACATCGTTTTCAGTGTGAAACATTTTAAAACAAGGTGCTGCACACAAGGAAACTTCGCATTCTGCGCACCAGTATGAAGCCTCTTTGCGAAGGTCTTTTCTCGTACACACCACACAACTCCTTGTTGGTCTTTTCTTCGTTGTGGGTGGCAGAAGGTCTGGAAAATGCCTGGCTGTAAGGAGTGTCGCTTTTGGTGTTCGAGGTGGGCGTCCTACTGATGTCCCTTGATGTGGTGGAGATATGGTCAACTGTTCACCAAAACTAATCAGGAAGCTCATTCTACTTTGTTCGCCACCATGCTTCTTGTACAGAACGTATGCATTGTAGCATGCAATGTCCAACAAGTGGCGGAAAAGCTTCTGATAGTATTTTTTCAGCCTACTTCTGGCCATCTGGTAGCTTTGTAACTGAGAATCGCACCTATCCACGCCCCCCATATTCTTGTCGTAGTCAACGACAACTTGTGGCTTTTGAACGATTCCATTCTTCGAGTTTACATTTACAAATGTATCGTCATGGAAGGTACTGACCATAACAGCGTCTCTTTTGTCTTTCCATTTCATTACCATCTACTTGCATTTGTACCCTGTTATGTACTCCCCTTTCTTCAGTTTTTCCTTTTTTACGAAGTCAGGGAACCCATTCCTGTTTTGCCGCATTGTGCCGACAACATCGGTGTTATTGCTGGTTAGTTTGTCCACCAAATCTGTACTGGTGTACCAGTTGTCAAGATAAATACAGTGGCCTTTCCCGAGCAGATCGTGTGTAAGCTCCAAAACAATTCGAGAGGTTATTTTTTCGTCTGGATAATGGCTACCATAATTAGTGTCCTTTCCGGTGTAAACAATAAAGTCCCATACATACCCGGAACTGCTTTCACAGAGTTCGTACAATTTGATGCCAAATCTGCTACGCTTTGATGGAATATATTGCTTCCATCCAAGCCATCCTTTCCAGAGCAACAAAGATTCGTCAACGGTGAAGTTCCTTTCTGGCATGTACACTGATCTGAATTTACGCCACAGATGCTCCATAATGGGGTGAATTTTGAATAGTTTTGTGCTGATAGTGCCTAGTGAATCATATGAGATATTGTCAGCAAAGTGGAGGAATTTCAATAGAAGATGAAACCGCTTTTTACTCATCACTTTCCTGAAGAAATGTGTGTCAATTGATTCCCTCTTTGAAAAGTACATTTTGTGGTCTGATTTGTGAAGAATTCCTTGAAGTACAAGCATTACAATAAGTGTTTTCACCTCGTCTCGTGTAGTATTCTGCCAACTGTGAACCCTGGAGCGTGCTGCTAAATTGGGATGAGAAGCTGTGAACTGCTCTGCATATAAGTCCGTCTGTTCCGCTATCATTGTGCACAAAGCATCATCCACAAAACACGTACCGTCTGCTGCAGTAGTGTCTCGTCGTCAGATGTTTCTGAATCGAAGTCACTTTCACTAGCCCGAACATCTGTATCTTGAAAACTTTCAGATTTGTCACTGAAATTATCGTCACTTTCTAAAAGCAGCTTCTCAATCTCCGAGTCTTATAATCGACTTCTTTTCGCCACTGCAAAAGATCACTCACTAACGCTGCGGTAAACACAGACGAAAAAGGCGCGCTTTTGCGGCTGCTTCACAGGACGCATTTTCTCGACGTGCGCTCGGGTGGACAATGTTATAACTAGCCTAGAACACGCTGTGTTGCATGACAAGAGCTGTCATCTAGTGGACGAAGCTCAACTAATACCACAGTGTCAACGGCAGGCCGATAACTCGTCATTGCCACTAGCTACTAGCCACAGAACGCAGTGGACGGATATATCCGTCGAACCCACTGTGCAATAGTAGAGCATGGACGGATATATCCGTCATGCCCATTTAAAAGGTTAAGCCATCATTCTTCCCTGTGTCCCATATATGAAATGAATGGAAAGAAGCCATAATAACCTGTACAGTGGGAGGCACCCACTGCCATATCCTTCATAGTGATTTGCAGAGTATGGGTATAGCAGTAGATGTAGATTTTCAAGCCTGACAGCCTCAAATCATTTTTCTCTGTTATTGAACTGTGTAAGCCTCCACCATTTTAATACACAATGCTACATGTATGTTAAGTTTGGAATACAACTAACATTATAAGAATACAAAGTTTGTTCAGCTTACCCTCCGCCACACTTAGAGTTTACTTTTTCATTCACACCAAGGTAATAATAAATGAAGCACTGAAACAGACATACAAGAATGGAAAGACAGACTTGACCAACACCTTTCTAAAGATGCCGTCATACAATGACAAAAAACTGATAACTAAAAAACCCAAGTGAAAAACTTATATGGTTGAAATGATCAAGTTGGGGGTAATATAGATTAACGTAGAAACAGAAGTACAACTTCATACAGCTAAGATCGCTGTTGTACAGCATTTTTTGTGATGGCCAGTTTCAGCAAACTATGTTGCCATTATCTACATCTACACAAATACTCTACAAGCCACCGTACGGTGCATGGCACAGTGTGCCCTATACCACTACTAGTCATTTCTTTTTCTGTTCCACTCGCAAATACAGCAAGGGAAAAACGACTGTCTATATTCCTCTGTAGGAGCCCTATCAGATCTTCTGCAGTACATTTCAGTGAATCTTGATTAAACGCATTTTACATTGTATCATATCATGGAACAATATTTCATGAACATGAGAACAATAGAATATCAGCAAGCAAACATAATATGTAATAATTTAATGAAAAGGTTAGTTTCTACTCACCATATAGCGGAGATGCTGGGTCGCAGAAAGGTACAACAAAAAGACTGTCACACAGTTAGCTTTTGGCCAACACGCGCGCACACACACACACACACACACACACACACACACACACACACACACAACTCACACACACTTGACCACAGTCTCTGGCAGCTGGAGCCAGACTGCAAGAAGCAGGGCGTTATGGGAGAGGCAACCAGGTGGGGGTAAGGAGGCGGCTGGGGTGGGGTGGGGAAGGGATAGCAGGGTAGGGGTGGGGGACAGTGAAGTGCTACAGAGAGCATGCAGGGACAAGGTGGGGCAGCTAGGTGCAGTTGGGAGGTTAGACAGAGGGGGGGGGGGGGGGGGGGGAGGAGGGTTAGCAGAAGGGCAGAGAAGCAAAATGACTGGGTGTGTTGGTGGAACTGAATGCTGTGTAGTGCTGGAATGGGTACAGGGAAGGGGCTAGATGGGTAAGAACAATGACTAACAAAGGTTGAGACCAGGAGGGTTACCATCCATCCATCTAGCCCCTTCCCTGTTCCCATTCCAGCCCTACACAGCCCTCTATTCCACCAATGCACCTAGTCTTTTTTCTTCTCCCCCCCCCCCCCCCCCCCCTCGCCCCGCCCGCCATCTAACCTCCCGACTGTACGTAGCTGCTCCACTCTCCACCTCGTCTCTGCACGCTCCCAGCAGCACTTTACTACACCCACCCATACCCTGCTATCCTTTACTCTCCCTGCCCCAGTCTCCTCCTTACCCCCACACAGTTGCCTCTCCTATAATGCCCTGCTGCTCACAGTCTGGCTCCAGCTGCCAGAGACTGCAGTCATATGTGTGTGGGTTGTGTTTGCATGAGTGTGTGTGTGTGTGTGGCTCTGTCTGTGTGTGTGTGTGTGTGTGTGTGTGTGTGTGTGTGTGTGTGTGTGCATGTGTGTATTCTGACTAATTTTGACAAGGGCTTTGTTGGCCAAAAGCTAATTGTGTGACAGTCTTTTTGTTGTGCCGTTCTGCAACTCAGCATCTCTGCTGTATTGTGAGCAGCAACTATCCTTTTCATTATATTGTTCCATTCCATCCGGGATCTTCCATTGTTTCATAATATGTTATAATTATTTATTAGTAGTTATTGTATGTCTGACAGTCTTTTTGTTGCGCCGTTCTGCAACTCAGCATCTCCGCTGTATTGTGAGCAGCAACTATCCTTTTCATTATATTGTTCCATTCCATCCTGGATTTTCCATTGTTTCAGAATATGTTATAATTATTTATTAGTAGTTATTTTATGTCTGACTTGCTGATATACTACTGTTCTCCTGTTTATGAAATATCATTGCATGATACAAGGCGTGTTTTTTTAAGTAAGTAACGTTTTGAAATTAAAAAAAGACGTGCTAATATATCTCAATAATTTTATTTTTACATGAAAGCCTGTACCTTAATCTACACACTGACGCCATTACAGTCTTATTCTTCGTTGTTTACGTTGTGTACTGAGTGTTTAAGATGCCTCCAATAATTGTGAGTCGCGCCGACTGTGAAGTACGGGCTGTTATAAGATTTCTTAGTGCTAAAGGCCTAAAAGCGATCGATATTCGTCATGAGATCTGTGCAGTTTACATAGAAAACCTTGTGAGTGATGGGATGGTAAGAAAGTGGGTGAGAGCATTTAAAGATGCCGCACAAATGTGCATGGTGAACAATGGAGTGGGCGTCCTTCGGTCGTTAATGAAAGTCTGGTGCAGGAAGTGGACAATAAGGTGAGAGAAAACAGACGCTTTACTATTTCCTCCTTTTGGGATGACTTTCCTAATGTTTCTCGTAGTGTTTTGTATGGCATTGTGACCGAGCACTTGAATTACTGAAAATTGTGTGTTCATTGGGTACCGAAAATGTTGACGGACGTGCACAAAACCAAACATTTAGACAGTGCAATGACTTTCCTTGAGTGGTACCACGACGACGGTGATGATTTCTCAAGCCAAATTGTTATGGGCGATGAAACATGAAACATGCTCCATGGAAGTTGAGCAAGGGAATCATTTTGCTGCAAGAAAATGCCCGTCAGCATGTGGTGAATCAGACCAAAGGTCTCATCACATCTTTTCGATGGGAAACTCAAGATCATCCTCTGTACAGCCCCGATCTTGCGCCCAGTGACTACCATCTGTTCCTGCACTTGAAGAAACGCCTGGGTGGTCAGCGTCTTCAAGGCGATGATGAAGTCAAAACAGTGCTGATGCAGTGGTTAACAAGTCAGGTGGCAGACTTCTATGAGGAGGGTATTCAAGAACTGGTACAACGTTGTGACAAGTGCCTCAATATTGACGTAAATTATGCAAAAAAGTAGATTGAGGTACAGGCTTTCATGTAAAAATAAAATTATTGAGATGTCTTAGCACGTCTGTTTTTAATTTCAAAGCGGTACTTACTTAAAAAAACACGCCACACACAATATGGTATAGTATGCATTTGATCAAGGTTCAGTGAAATGTACTGCAGAAGAGCTGATGATGGTAATGCACACACATCAAAACAAGTTTTGCATCACTACAGCTCCCAGAAATCCTGAAGACAGATGTTGACTGTGGATATTGTATCACAAGCACAGTCCCTTTCACTGTTCAGTGACGTCACTAAACCTGCCCAAAGATGTAAACAACCATGCATTAGGAGTGCCTGTTAGATGGAGGGGGTCAACAGCCGAAAGTACCAGTCATTCCACCAGGAAAGAGGAACACAGCTCATGTTGTGTGTAGTTCAGCCATGCCTAGATGGTCAATACGACTGTTTGATCACGTCCGCATTGTTACTTTGTGCCAGGAAGGGCTCTCAACAAGGGAAGTGTCCAGGCATCTCAGAGTGAACCGAAGTGATGTTGTTCAGACATGGAGGAGATACAAAGAGACAAAACCTGTCGATGACATGCCTCACTCAGGTAGCCCAAGGGCTACTACTGCAGTGGATGAGTGCTACCTATGGATTATGGCTTGGAGGAACCCTGACAGCAACGGCACCATGTTGAATAATGCTTTTCGTGCAGCCAAAGGACGTCGTGTTACGACTCAAACTGTGTGCAATAGGCTACATGATGCACAACACCACTCTCAACGTTCATGGCGAGGTCCATCTTTGCAAACATGACACCATGCAGCGTGGTACAGATGGACCCAACAACATGCCAAATGGACCGCTCAGGATTGGCATCACATTCTCTTCACCGATGAGCGTCGTATATGCCTTCAACGAGACATTCGTCGGGTACGTGTTTGGACACAACCCGGTCAGGCTAAACGCCTTAGACACACTGTCCAGTGGATGCAGCAGGGTGGAGGTTCTGTGCTGTTTTGTGATGGCCTTATGTTGGGCCAATGTAAGCCGCTTGTGGTCATGGAACGCTTCGCAATGGCTCTACGATACATGAATGCCATCCTCTGACCGATAGTGCGACCATATCAGCAGCACATTGGTGAGGCACTCAGTTTCATGGATGATAATTCGCGTCCCCATCATGTACATCTTGTGAATGATTTCCTTCGGATAACGACATCGCTCGACTAGAGTGGCCAGTATGTTCTCCAGACATGAACCCAATCAAACATGCCGGGGATGGATTGAAAAGGGCTGTTTATGGATGACGTGACCCACCAACCACTCTGAGAGATCTATGCCGAATTGCTGTTGAAGAGTGGGGCATCTGGACCAACAGTGCCATGATGAACTCATGGATAGTATGCCCCAACAAATACAGCCATGCATCAATGCAAGGGGTACCGGTGTGTACAGCAATCTGGACCACCACCTCTGAAGGTCTTGCAGTATGGATGTACAACATGCAATGTGTGGTTTCCATGAGTAATAAAAATGGCGGAAGTGATGTTTATGTTGATCTCTATTCCAGTTTTCTATACAGGTTTCAGAACTCTCAGAACTTAGGTGATGCAATTTTTATTTTTTTTAATGTGTGTATTTTGCTAAAACTGGTCGCCACAATAAATGCTGTACAATAACGATCTTGGCTTTCTGAAGTTGTACTTTAGTTTTACTGAGTGAAAGAGTAATGTTTTGCAAACTATAGTCACAGAATATCTGCACTATGAATCCTTTTCATTATCAGTGTCATGTTTATAACTTAGTGAGAAAATTTAAGTGTCTATTTCCATTTATTTGTAACTGCTCTTCATGACAGTTCCCTTATTACTACAAAGAGACAGTAACACATCTGCTACATAAGTCTCTTTTGTGGAATGGAGATAAGCATATGTACATGATGTAGCAAGAAATTTTAGTTTCCCCGAAGAAGAGTAGATCTATCAGAAAATGTCAGAAATATCACTCTCAGAGCATGAACTTTGACTGTCATGTAACTATTGTCAAATACTATCTATTTCTGAAGAATGATTTGAGATAACTACAAAGGTACTACAGATACACTTCACATGGTATTAATTATAAACTGCCATCACATATGCACTAAGTTCATAAGTACTCCTACATGTGTATGTAAAAGATACAAGAACAACAAATAGTAAATTGGAGGTGATAGGAGATTTTAAATTGTGAGACAATGGAAAGAATAAAATCAATTGTGACATAAATACACATAAATTTCAGTATTAAGTAATGTATTAACACTGCTGCTTGAAAAAAGAAACCGTTAAGATATTGTACTTATGAGATCACATAGTGGTTCAAAAAATCATGACCGCTCAAGGAAAAAAGACATATTGCAATTAATGAGGAGAAAAGAGAAAGCTGACAACACCAGAGAAGTATAATACAAAACTGCAAAAACTCTGTATCATATCAAGATGGAAAAAAAGCCATACCAACCAGAAGCAGACAGACAAAATGAGACAATGAATCCACAGCTTTTGGAAATGTTTGTGAACTCTTAAGCATGCAAGTTTCACTTCCTTGGCATATGTCTTAACAGGTTCGGAGTCAACTTAACTTCTTTTGTCACTACATTTGCTTTTACAAATCTCTACTACTCATGTGACTATTTCTTAAATTGTGTGTCGGGGTGTGACAGTTAACTTAAGAGAGACATTTCCTAAGGCAGGTGATTATGTAGTATTCTGTTTACAGATGTGAAGTTATGCTGTCTGAGAAATAGATGTAATTTTATTACAAACAAAATGAAAAATTTCATCCCCTATCGGAAACATTCTGTGCAAAATCAGTGATCAGTCATTTTGATTAAAAGAGAGAAATACTCTGCAAAAAATTTGTGATATTGTTTGTTGTACAGTAAGATTCACTGAGAAACTGTATGACTTTACAACACTAGTGAATCTTTCCTCTAAATAATGGACAGAGCTAGTAAATAACCCCTTATTACAGCGATTCTGCCGTTGTGTGGGTCCCCCCGACCTAATAGGTGTACCACTCATCACCAATACTATGGTACATGAAATTCGACCTACTAGTGAACTTCGTTTCATCAGGGATACCAATCGTCCCGATGTAGAATACTGTCAGCGGCGATATTAGGTAAATTATTTTTGATATAATACTGACTAGTCATCTCTCTTAAACCTTGTACACACATAATTTTACTAGCTCGTTGCAAAGATTCAATACAGGGTTATTCTGTAATAATTAAACAGGAACTGGTTATTCTCTGCTGAATATTGTGAATGTTAGTGTTGTAATGTATGAATGAAATTAAAGCAATTGAAATAATATGAACAGCCCACAAGGTCAGCAGGCATTTCATTTCTGTATATCCACCTGGCTTCGTAGGCTCTGTGTTTCTTATGAAAATATATGCAGCAAGACATTTACAGTTTCTTCATTGTTTTTAACAAACTTTTACAGAATCACCATGTATATGGCAATATTAAAACGATATTCAAAAATTGGTGACTGCAATATGAGATGCATAGTTTCTCTTAATTGGTGTTTAATTTTGTAGTTTTGAAGTGTTTATTAAGTGCACTTAGTAAATCATATGTAAATTATACTGCAATCACATTTTTTCATGTCAGAATACTTCGTAAGCTGCTGCTTGATTTTTCAGGCATGTTATAACAAAACACCTTGGCGACGTTACAATCCAAATGCTGGGAAAGAAGCATATGAGAGAGTATTAAAAACCTACTTACCACGCTGTCCAACAGTCTGTCCAGAACATAGAGCTGAGGTAGACTGCAAGATGTGTCATCCTCCAATAGTGCATTGCAAGCCGTGCTACCCACCACGATGTTAATATTTTATGTACCCAAGATTCCTGTCCCCTAGCTGTGGCTAGACTCACCATGAGTACGGCAATATTAAAATAATACTCATAAACTGACGACTTTAAAATAAGGTGCATATTTTCACTTAACTGGTGCCTAATTTTGTAAGTTCATAAGTGTTTATTGAGTGCACTTAGTAAATCATATGTAAACTATATTGCAGTCATATTTTTTCACATACTAATACTTCATAAGTTGCTGCTTGATTTTCCAGCAATGTTATAACATGACATGTTGCCGGCGATACAATCCGAATGCCGGCAAAGAAGCATATGAAAGAGTCTTGAAGAACTACTTTCCACGCTGTCCAACAGTCTGTCCAGAACATAGAGCTGAGGTAGACTGCAAGCTGTGTCATCCTCCAATAGGATATTGCAAGCCAGGCTATCCACCACGATGTTACGATCTTATGTACCCAGGAGTTCTACCACCTAGCAGCGGCCGGAGGAACACAAAACGGTTCGGTGCAAGGCCAACTATAGAACACAGGTGTTGTCCACATGTTCCACTCAGGCTTAACTCTTTGGATTATATTCAACAGTGGTAAAGAAGCACCAAGCTAACAGCACCTGTGATGTTTGGATTCTAATTTTCTGTCAGTTGTATGTTCAAAATGAACGTTAACCATTACCATTTATGTCATCTTTTTATGTGTCTTTACTGAGTTATTAAATACAAATTAATCCCTTAATTTCTTTCATTTTACTATAATTTTGCGATGACTGTGTATTAAGAACAGAATACCACTACCTATACTACAAATAATCAAGTGTGAAAAAGTAATGTTCATCAGTAACTTTCATAATTCTTAACATTCAACAATTATCCTTTATAAAGAACATTTGTTATGTTATTTGTAGCATGGAAAAACTGTTGTTAACACAATTTGTTTTTATCCTACAGCTGAAGGCAATGTATGTTACTGGAGGGTTACAAGGGCTTACGTTACCTGTGTTGATACATTGGAACATTCTCATAATAATAAAACTATCAGTCAGGTCTTGGTATATGACTTAAGGTAGGGAATGTTCCAATTATCATTTTTTGATGAATATTTTATATGTTTCCACTTTCCCCATTTGGTGAAGGAAACACTCATTATTTCTTCTTCACACAGATGGATTTAAGAGTGTAACAGATTCACCAGTACTTCCCAAATCCGACACAATTTGCAACTTGATTGGAATATTGCTCAAGCAAATCCAGATTTCATCAACGGTAATGGTGTTATTGACAGAGCAAGTAGTACCCCTTTCTATTTTTTTAAACATTCTATTCACCATGAGTCACAATGTGATGTCTGATTCCTTGTCAAGCTACTTGATAGCCACTAATTACAAAATTTAATGTGATCCTGCTCTTATGAACCTCACGGTGCAGACGTAGGCAATGTAAATAATGAAGTTTTTAAATATGTTCAATACAACTTAATAAATTATGTGGAGCATAGTCCCACAGTACATAAGAGCAATGGGAGTTGGTGGCTCCCTCCATTGATACTTCTAATGTGTTTGATAACGGATTTGATAGAAGCAGAAAGCATAATTAAAACTCTGGCTACATTCTGAAACACCATGAGTCATCTGAATACAGTAGATTTATGTGGACATTTTTCTCCAAGCACTGTACGAATTTCCTTGAAGCAATCATCCGTTCTTATTCCTCAAGAAAAATTATACCATATAAATGTTTTTAACTTTTTCTTTATGTTTTGACGTATTTGATACTAAACTGATCAACACCCATAATAAGCCTGACAGGAAGAAATCAAAATGTTTGACTACTTTGATAAATGGATGGGTCTAAACATGGATTAAATTAGATTGTGACTTGTCCATCTAGAACAGTGGTCATCATACTATTTCGCTCAAGAGCCAATACTGACACAGTGGAGTGGCTCTGTGGTTGCAATGTACCGACCGTATTCTTAAAAGGTAATACACATGAATTAATATGTTATGAAATGCCAATTGACTATGATACGGGCCTGATAGTTAGCCGCCGACCCACGCCCTTAATATTGATCGTTAAAAGTCGCCACCATTCGGGACACTTCGTGCTGGCTGTTCTCTTTGATTCTATTTGTTTGTTTCAGTCAGTTTCAGCAAATAGCCTATCTTTATAGGCTATTTGGTTTCAGACTGTTTCCACCCACAGTGATCCGAAAGATGTGACACTATAATCGCTTGATGAATAACTGTTGTGTTACGATTAATTCATTGATAACAGTATTTGTATTGATATTTAAATACATTATGCAATTTGAGAAACGGTCAAAAATGTTTACTATATGTTTTGAATGTCATTTTTCTTCTACTCAATGCGTTGTGTTACAACAAGCTTAATTTAATTTCATATTCCTTGCTACAGATATGTACAACATACACTCCTGGAAATTGAAATAAGAACACCGTGAATTCATTGTCCCAGGAAGGGGAAACTTTATTGACACATTCCTGGGGTCAGATACATCACATGATCACACTGACAGAACCACAGGCACATAGACACAGGCAACAGAGCATGCACAATGTCGGCACTAGTACAGTGTATATCCACCTTTCGCAGCAATGCAGGCTGCTATTCTCCCATGGAGACGATCGTAGAGATGCTGGATGTAGTCCTGTGGAACGGCTTGCCATGACATTTCCACCTGGCGCCTCAGTTGGACCAGCGTTCGTGCTGGACGTGCAGACCGCGTGAGACGACGCTTCATCCAGTCCCAAACATGCTCAATGGGGGACAGATCCGGAGATCTTGCTGGCCAGGGTAGTTGACTTACACCTTCTAGAGCACGTTGGGTGGCACGGGATACATGCGGACGTGCATTGTCCTGTTGGAACAGCAAGTTCCCTTGCCGGTCTAGGAATAATAGAACGATGGGTTCGATGACGGTTTGGATGTACCGTGCACTATTCAGTGTCCCCTCGACGATCACCAATGGTGTACGGCCAGTGTAGGAGATCGCTCCCCACACCATGATGCCGGGTGTTGGCCCTGTGTGCCTCGGTCGTATGCAGTCCTGATTGTGGCGCTCACCTGCACAGCGCCAAACACGCATACGACCATCATTGGCACCAAGGCAGAAGCGACTCTCATTGCTGAAGACGACACGTCTCCATTCGTCCCTCCATTCACGCCTGTCGCGACACCACTGGAGGCGGGCTGCACGATGTTGAGGCGTGAGCGGAAGACGGCCTAACGGTGTGCGGGACCGTAGCCCAGCTTCATGGAGACGGTTGCGAATGGTCCTCGCCGATACCCCAGGAGCAACAGTGTCCCTAATTTGCTGGGAAGTGGCGGTGCGGTCCCCTACGGCACTGCGTAGGATCCTACGGTCTTGGCGTGCATCCGTGCGTCGCTGCGGTCCGGTCCCAGGTCGACGGGCACGTGCACCTTCCGCCGACCACTGGCGACAACATCGATGTACTGTGGAGACCTCACGCCCCACGTGTTGAGCAATTCGGCGGTACGTCCACCCAGCCTCCCGCATGCCCACATGCTCAAAGTCCGTCAACTGCACATACGGTTCACGTCCACACTGTCGCGGCATGCTACCAGTGTTAAAGACTGCGATGGAGCTCCGTATGCCACGGCAAACTGGCTGACACTGACGGCGGTGGTGCACAAATGCTGCGCAGCTAGCGCCATTCGACGGCCAACACCGCGGTTCCTGGTGTGTCCGCTGTGCCGTGCGTGTGATCATTGCTTGTACAGCCCTCTCGCAGTGTCCGGAGCAAGTATGGTGGGTCTGACACACCGGTGTCAATGTGTTCTTTTTTCCATTTCCAGGAGTGTATGAAGGTGATCGTCTTTATTATGCACATTCACGAATCCGTGTTGCTTCCATGTTAAAATTTATATATACCACAGCAGCTGATCGATAAGTCACGCTCGCTCGTGAGTTGTCAGTTCTGGAGGACACACAATAAAACATTTCCCGCCTCATGCCGTCTAACCCCGTAGAGGCCACGGTATCTATCCTTCTGCCCCTGGGGTAAGGGCTTATTTTACTCATCACGGACGAATTAAAATTTAGCACATCGTAAAATATTGCTGTCTCCGTACGGCAAGTATTTTTGTTTGTTCCTGAGCAGGAAAACTATATTGTTAAGGCGGTCTTAAGTTAGTTGACCTTTTAGGGGCCGGTTGCTAGTGCATATTACCTGCAAAATACGACTGATAACCACAGGCCGCACGAATACTTGATTCGGGCCGCATTCCCCAGTTTGACGAGCATTGCAGAAATTTTCGAGCATCTTTTGTAGAGCTTGGTAATGCTGTGTGATATTGTTTACGTTTAATTTTTGGCTAGTCTGTTAATAACATTGCAATAATCTATGCTAACAGTAAATCTGTAAAACCGTCGTGTCTGTATTTGGACGTGCTGATCTGCAAAACTACTAGACGATTTTTATAGCTATTTACTTGAGCAGTTTGGGGCACCGTAAAGGCTTCGATTCATCAAAATCAGATTACGGGAAAAAATATATCGTTATTTAAAGTTTCATTAAAACTTTCTTGTCTATCCGTCTGAACACGCTAATCTCCAAACTACTAGAAGGATTGTTATGGGATTTTCCCTGGTAACTTCAGCGTAGCTATGGGGATCGGTATAGGCTGTATTTCATCAAAATCGGCTCATGGAAAAACGATATTAATACATGTTATAAAAATGAGTGTATGTTCCACATCTCCTCCGAAACAACTGGACGGATTTCAACCAGACTTGGTACATACATCACTTTACTGATTGGGAAGAATCGCTGCGCGGATTTAGGATATATGATATCATTACTACTGAGATGCGGAAAAGCTGCCGCATCATGCATGACGTTTAAATTTTGTTACTCAGACACCAACTGATTTCAGTGAAATTTGGTAAGAAGATAGCTTGAACCCTGACGAAGAACATAAACTACTTTAGAAAGTGTGTTATGCAAGATATTGATTCGAAGAATGTTACGCGAATTAAGGGAAAATATTTGCTACGTATTTGGCTTTTGAACGTTATCATATTTGTAGAAATGGTTTTCTTGATTGATGTGAGAGGCGTGGCACGATTCAAAGTAATGGATACAATGGTTATACAATCTTCAATGTGTTCAATCCATAGTTCCACACTATTTGTTGCCTAATGTACATGTTGTATAATATGTTGCTGCTATGTACAATATCCGATATTTGACAACGAGAGCACTTAGTGATTTGCAATGGTGAGCAATTAGGGATTCGTAACGGACTTCACACAAAATTTCAAACCCTTATGAAAATTTCTCACGCTCACAACCGCACAAAACGATGAAGTGAAATAGTTTATCGCTTACTACATTTTCGCTGTTCATGCAGTAAAACTGTCGCATCAGGCACGACGTTGCAATTTATTACTTCTGACTGTATGACACATCCTGCAGACAGTGTCCACATGTAGCGCTGAATATAGGGCAAAATTATATCACTGTAAGGCACACAGTTCAGGAGATACGATGTCATAAAGACTGAGATGCGTGTAAAACTGCCACAATGTGCGTGACGTTTGGATTATTCCTTCTTTCACACCAGTTTAATTTGGAACACATTTAGCTGACAGTATGCGCATATGCTGCTGAATGTAGCTACAAAATTATATGATGATTAATTGAAAACCTCAGCCGCGGACAGGTGTTGCTGATATACCTCGGTGGGGACAGCTGAAAATTTGTGCCCCGACCGCGACTCGAACCCGGGATCTCCTGCTTACCGGGCAGACGCTCTATCGATCTTATATACTTATTTGCATTTTATTCCTTGTTGAGCGTTGTGTTTGGTCGTTGCGGACGTCACATGACATCCGTTCACGTTCGTTGTTGATCCTTTCACTCAGTTTTATTATTATTATTATTATTATTACAGAGGCCAACCAGCTCTCTGACCGAACACGCTGAGCTACCGTGCCGGCTTTTTCATTTTGTTCGTGTTCGTTCGTTGCAGCTGCTCGGGGCGGACGTCGCAAGACACCCTTTTCAGTTCGTCGTTGATCTATTAACTCAGTTTCTTTATTACAGAAGGCAGCTAACCCTCTGACCGAACACGCTGAACTACCGTGCTGGCATCTGATCCAACGAGGACACAGTGGAATAGCACGACTGTAGGGAATTATCCCTTGCACGCTTCCCGTGAGACCCACATTCCCAACTGTCCACAATTTACATACGTAATGTACCTAATAGGTATTTGCCCATCCACTCATAACTCGCGCACACTAAGATGACAATTCGGGCAACCTGTGCGCCTTTGCACAGACGTAGGTCAATGGCTGGGAGCCTTTAACTATATATATGAAGATAGTAACTGTTCTCAAAACTACAGTTACCATTGATGACCGTGCATCTTCTCTAGAATACATGATAATTAATTGAAACCCTCCGCTGCGGACAGGTGTTGCTGATATACCTCAGTGGGGACAGCTGAAAATGTGTGCGAATGCGCACAGGTTGCCCGAACTCTTACGGGAATCGTTACCTTAGTGTATGCGAGTAATGAGTGGATGGGCAAATATCTATTAGGTAGATTACGTATGTAGATTGTGGACAGTTGGGAATGTGGGTTTCACGGGAAGCGTGCAAGGGATAATTCCCTGCAGTCGCACTATTCCTCTGTATCCTCGGTGGCTCAGATGGATAGAGCGTCTGCCATGTAAGGAGGAGATCCCGGGTTCGAGCCGTGGTCGGGGCACACATTTTCAGCTGTCCCCACCGAGGTATATCAGCAACACCTGTTCGCAGCTGAGGGTTTCAATTAATTATCAGTTATTCGAGAGAAGCTGCACGGTCATCAATGGTATCTGTTCTTTCGAGAACAGTTACTATTTTCATATACAAAATTATATCGTTATACAGCACAGAGAGAAATGGAAAATGGAAAGGAGGGGAGGGCCAGAGTATTGGGGGCGGGGGGGGGGGGGGGGGTAGACAGACAGAGACGAGAGTAGCAGAAGGACATAAGGACATAGAAAGGGAAAGGAAGAGATGAGCAGAGAATTGAGTGGTGGAGGGGGTGGGGAGTGACTAGAGGAGATGGACAGGGAGAGAGGGGGAAGGAGGAGATTGACTTATAGAACTGAAATAAATACCTAACTAGGCAACACTGGGTACTTAGCTAGTATTAAAATAAACCCAAAATCAACTTCCTGGATGAGGGATATACAGGGTAACAATTACTGAACTATATGAAAAATAACGTAAATCAGTTACAAACTAAGGCGTGCACACAATTTATTCGACACGTAAACGTCACTACAGATATTCGATTTAGGTTATGACATGTTCGATGTGCCTGCCGTCATTGGCGATGATGTGGCACACAGACGAATAGTGAAATTCTGCATGACCCGCTGAAGTGTCGGAACATCGACTCTGTCGATGACCTTCTGAATGGCTGTATTCAGCTCAGCAATGGTTTTGGGGTTATTGCTGTACACCTTGTCTTTAATATAGCCCCACAAAAAGGAGTCGCCTGTGTCCAGATCTGGGGAATATGGGGGCTAATCGAGGCCCATGCCAGCGGTCTATGGGTACTCCAGAGCCATGGTCTATGGATAACCCAGAGCCAGAATTGGGTCCCCAAAGTGCCCCTCCAGGACATCAAACACTCTCCTGCTTCGATGGGGCCGAGCTCCGTCTTGCTTGAACCACATCTTGTCGAAATCAGGGTCACTTTGGATAATGGGGATGAAATCATTTTCGAATATCTTCTCGATCGCGAAATGCGAATTCTGTCTCACGAATGCGCCAGTTTATTTTAGTGGCAACCCACCAAAATGAAAGTGGGCTTCGTCGCTAAAGCAAACCATACATGGGTATACTAATTCCCGAATGCCCCGTGGCCAGTCGTGCAGTTTGAACGTCCTAACGCAAACCGTTCAGAAGTTATGACGATTGTATTTCGTATAGTTCAATAACTGTTACCCTGTACCTTGAGCTGCCATAGTAGAGACATGTCATAGGTTTGTATGTGTGTTTTTTTAAACTTTTTAGTGATAATAGCAAAGTCAAGGGACTCCATCACAACCAAAATTATTGAAAGAGGATATTGATAGGTATTTATTTATTTATTTGTCCACATAAATCTTTTTCAGTACACATATCGTATACAAGACGTTGGACAGGAAACCTTTCTAGCTGTTGGTTTTACGTCTCCAAGCATATGTCATTTAAATTTTTGTAACAAAGTGGATCCATACAGTAAATAATTACAAATTTGACTAAAATACTTTACATTTATTACTTATTTTTACGATTAAAATTATGAATTACGTTTTTTCATGAATAATATACTCTGAAACTGAATAATAGTAGCTTTGCAGTGGGTAGGCTGTCACAAACATTTTAATGTTTTGTACTTCAGAAAGAGATTTTATGTCTTGGTAATATGTTGTACAGGTTTGTTCATACATGATATACATCGTTTTAGTGCTGCAATCGCTAATATATATATATATATATTGGTGGCAACCCATATATATATATATATATATATATATATATATATATATATATATATATATATATATATATCACTGTCTGACCTGGTAATGTAACCATGGACAATTTTGTTTTGAGGAAAAAGGTTTTCTTTTCTCAGTATATTTTTTTTGACATGCAGAACTATTTCGAATATATAAATGCAGGAAAGGGGTAATATTTTTAGATTTTTAAAGAAAGATTTGCATGGTTTTCTGCTGCTCGCTTGTTTCATTATTCTTATACTTGCCTTTTGCTTCCTGAAAACTGTTTTGGTTTGGTGTGCATTTACCCAGGAAGTGATACCATATTTCAGTACTGAATGTACATGACCGAAGTATGCAGCCCTAGCCATTTCTGCCCTAGTAATCTTACAAAGAATTGTTACTACATAGCTCATTTTTGGTAGTTTTGAATTTAGGAATGTGATATGAGAGCTCCACTTAAGATTTTCGTCGATAAGAGTCCCATGAAATTTAGTTTCAGTAACAGCGTTAATGTTTTGGTCATGTATACACATTTTTATTTTGACCTGTGTGAAAATTCATGAGTACAGAGTTCTGGGTATTAACTATAAGCCCGTTTCTGCTAAACCAGTCAGCTACTTCTTTCATAATGTCTTTTGCAAATGCAGTAAGATATTCTTCTTTATTTCCTCCAATCATTAAATTGGTGACATTTACAAACAGCACTGTTTCTGAATCCCTAACATGTAACGGGAAATCATTAATGTATACCAAAAAAAGAAATTGCTATAGACTTGAAAATTGTGGAACACCAAGACTTATCCCGTGTTTGGTGTACGCGGAATTCATTTCCTTCCATGTATTTTATTTCTGTTACACGAGAGCGACGTTCCAAATATGATTTAATCCACTTGTCTCTTACACAATATTGTTCAAGCTTTCTCAGGAGCACAGATTGATCAGTAACATCAAAAGCTTTTGTTAATTTCTCAGAACAAATCTGATATAGTTCTGTGATTGTCCCGCGCATTTACGAAATGATTTATTAGTTTGAAAGTAGCTGTTTCGGTTGATTGCTGTGGCCTTAAGCCATGTTGACATCAGAAATGATAATATTCTTGTTGAAGAATGTAGTTAACTGTGAAAGGACCACTTTTTTTAGTAATTTTTGGAAACCACGACAGTAGTGACATAGGCCTGTTGATTCCTCCAATACTGATCACTTTTTCATATAAGGGTATTACGTTTGCTGTTTTTAGTTGCTTTGAGAAGACACCACTTGACAAAGATGAACCGCTCATATCTAATAAAGGAGTATGTGTCTTGCTGGTATTTGTATTGTGCAACTCAGAATATCATCAGTACCAGCTGAAAGATTAATCTTTAGTGAATTGATGGTGTTTAGGAGTTCAGTTGGGCATACGGGACTGAAAAATGTGAGTATAGCTCATTCAGCGTTGTATTGGGTGTATTACCAAATTTTATCTTTCACTGATTTATCAGCGATACTTGCATAAAATGAACTGAAATTATTTGCAGGTGCCCTAGGATCAGTGACATTTTTTCCATCCTGTGATTAACACAATATTTTTGTGTGTTTTCTTCCCCATAAGGTTGTGCACAGCTTCCCACATGAGCTTAGTTTTATTGGATGACCTCATAATAAATCTGGAAATTCCTTTTTCTTTGCCTCTTTAATGACAGGTTTCAAAACTAATTTTGTTTTTTGAAATAACTAAGAAATTCCAGACTGCTGTTGGTGTATGAGACCAGAGAAAGTTTCGGTTTCCTTTTGCATTGTATTCTAAAACCTGATGTAATACAGTTTTTGGATATGTCTGTGCTTCTCGAAATCAATTTTCTTTTTAGAAAAGCTATATCAAAGTTATGTTACAAAATGTTCAAAAAATTTTCCATCTTTTCAGTGGTAAGAGATATCATATATCTTTCTCCAAGATTGTTCACTGATTAGATACAGGAATTGTTTAATATTTTTCTGAGTATAACTCCTTTTATGGGTAGTATTTTGCACACTGGTCGAAATGTGTTTTACAAGTATGGTTAGTAATTGCGAATGGTGGTCACTGTAGCCATTATAAAAGTTTTCTGATGTACACTTGTCCATTTTTACACATATCTCATCAAGGAGTGTGACACTAGTTTCTGGTACATGTGTTGGAGAGTTAACGGTCATACACAGAGTGTAGGTTTTTATAGTATTTAAGAACTTTTCTCTGTGAGCGTTGTGACTCAGATAGTCAATATTAAAATCTCCAGACAGTACCTCCGCTTTCCCAGTTATTTTGAGTTTGCCTGAAACAAGTTCCAGCTGTTTAAAAAGAAACATGTTGCTAACAGGAGATGATACGCACATAAAATAATACTTTTCCAGGACACTAACTCAACAGCTGAGATTTCAAAGTCTCTTTTACAATCTACACGTGGTCTCACACACAGGAAAATTTAGAATCTGACTTTTACATATAAACGTGCAAATTGCATGGATTTTTTACTTCACTGATTCTGTGACAGTTTCTATAGTGGCATTTGGAAGACGGCGACCACAGCATCAGTTATTTCAGTTAAAATTGCGAAAATGTGCAGCATCAACAAAGCACACCTCCTGCCTGGTGGAGCTAACAATGCACTATCTTGAACTAGCCACACTTTTTTCGCTTGATTTTGATCTTTTGATTATTTTGTTAGGGTTTTTTTACTTTCATTTCGCAGCAATAACATTTGCCATATCGAACCACAAAACTTCTTTGAACTGAGTGCATAAAGAATCATTCTTTTTACGTTTGTCACGGAACTCTATTGTTGTGAACCTTTTTCCATCATTATTTTCTACAGTTTTGCAGGCTATCACTGTTTCTTTTGAACAGGTACCATTAAATACGAGATGCATTGAGGCAACACTTTGGTGCAAAGCTCAGCACACAATCCTCCACACTTTTTCAAGCATCTGTGGTTCTTTTCTGTACGTATGTGCTGATTAGACAACACTTCTGTGAAGATGACTGACTGTGAAGATGACTGACTGTTCCCTTAAAAATTAAATAAAAAATCTCAGTCAGATCTTGAAAACATTTCACAGTTGTGCAAAGACTAGCAACTTGCATTAAATTGAAAGGAAAATTAAATTACGCATTTCACGAAATGAAAAATAAAGCACAATGAGCGGTCACCCTTTGGGCCAGGAGTTTTAGTGGGCTTGGAGGCTGAGCAGATGAGGTGGCGGCACTACAGTCGTGCTCAGGAGCTGGTGTGGGTGGCTGTCATACGCCCAAGACAAGAGTGAAACAACGCTGTCTATAAACATATTTATTACTTGTGGCTTTACAGTGTTGACTGTATTCTCCATTGCGGCGGAAGGCGTGCTAATTCGCACACTCGAGTGCAACAAGGAGTGTGGACACAGTGCTTAATCGGCTGCGGTCAGGACGAAGCGGTGATGTCATGCAGGTAGCCGAAACAGGAGTCTGTAGGCGTAAGCCTACCGTGGCTCGCCAGTTACGTGTGTGGGGCGCTCTCCAAGACGGACAAGCGCTTAAGCGGGTAGCAATGGCATATCACGATGGAGGGTGTCAAATTTGAAGCCCAGGACCCAAATCAGCAACAAAGCATACAGGCCGGGAGACGAATTACGAACAGCCACTAATGCGGTACAGTACTCAAGTGCCTCGCCCAGCAGGTTGTAGGCAATAGCGTTCACTCACGTGGTTGGCCCTTCACCAGGGGAAGACCCAGGGTCGTCCAAATATACTATCACTCATAGAGGTGACCAAACCACAGTGGCAGCTTTCAGCAGCTACGTTCCACAGCCGGCTGGCTGGACGCTCGGAGGCAAAGTCTTCCCTCGGCAACAGGCTGCATATCGCGATTCGCCAACAAAGCTATCCTGTAACCAGGGAGACTGTCATTCAGAGACGCAAACGGGATGGTCAGACACTGAGTCTGAGGCTTCTGAAACGATTGTATTTAAGGTGGACATAACGTTATCGTGACTGGCGATGCGGTCTTTTGCCCTCATTACGGTCAGTCGGTGTAATCTTTTATCAGTCAAGGTATCTTTGTACCACCTACAAGTTTTGTTTCAAATCGTAGGCGTCTCTAATACTTGCATTATTTCGTTCTGAACGTAACAATTTTATTACCTCTACTGCTTTTAGAACAAAATAATGCCAGTAAGTGGAACACCAGCCATTTGAAACAGAAATTGTGAAGTGGTACAAATATACCTTGACTGACAAAACGTTACCCAGATTGACTGCATCTGGAGGTGTAAGCAGATTTTTCCCCACCGTGATGTCTCAGTTATTGTTCGTTCCCTTTGCCTTCACACTTCCTGTCAGAGCTGGGATCGCGTGGAGCGGCTGAACGCGGGGGTTTCATTTTATGGCACCGTATTGCATAACTCACAGAACGACGCATTGGGAGCTGTCACCCTGCGCCGTTTGCGCTCTTTGATTACGGTTCGGCTCGGCGTGGGAACGTATTACAAGCGGCTCCCTGCCTCGTGCAACATTGACAATCTTTGTGTGACCCAGATGGTGACACACAGTACGAGTCGGACATGACGCTCTGTCGTCTGCACAAAGTAATAACTAGAAAATTATATACACACCTGGGGAGTTGAATATGTTGTGCAACAGTACTACCCTATGACAAATTATTCACAGCTAGAATTAGTTGACTTATACAAGTAACTTAGTGCAACAATTTGTAGGGATAGGTAAGGCAAGTGGCAGAATATGGTTCATTGGCAAGACGGTAATTATCAAGAATTATTACCTATCGAAGTCAGCGATACATATCGAACGTTCGATCCTAAATCGATCGTACGACTCTGGTGGCGGGCTATATGAGTATGTTTACGGTGGTCACTACAGTAATGACAAAAGAAGAGCATTTCATAAATACTTGTAATTACAAGGAGACGACTTACCTTACTCGTCTTCGGTTCTGCCGTCATGTGAAAGTCCACATGTTGTGTACGCTAAGGGAACAATTCCCTTTTTGCCATAATCTGGGTGAACTCTACCAATATCACGCAAGAATATGGGTAGATGCTCTAAGTGACCTTGTCTCTGGACAGTACTCTGACAACGAAACTCTTCCGGGACTCTCGTTCTATTCCACTGAATACCCAAATATGGTCGATTTCACTCTTTGAAGGCCATCCCCTCTTATTCTTCCTTCTTGCAATGTGAGATTCGTCCACTTCAACAACTTTACTCAGTTCACCAATCGGTACACTGTCGTTCGTCACTACCACGTAACACACTTCTTGGCAAAACCCGCAATAGTCGCACACAGTATTAGCAGATAAGTCAGTTTTCCATGCTTGCAAGATGGCGTCTGGAATCCATCAAGATAGAAGAATTACGCTGGTCTGGATAGATAATTTGGAAGAGTTGAACAATTTATTCTTCCTGGTACTCGTTCGTTTTCCGCACTGTCCGCAATGAAATTGCAACGGTATTTCAGCATCGAAACTCTTCTTACGAAGTTTTACCCACTTCGCATTACCACAGTCTACATAGTCCCTCCTTTCCTCGTCCGGTAGTACTCCATACTTGGCGACAAAAAGTCAAACAATTACCTACGCTGGATAAGCATAGAATTAGATTTTTCCATGTGAGAGAATCCAACGAAGAAACTTCATGAACACCAGACATTCCACTCACTACCGACATAATTCGTCTGCGTTTGCCTACCAACTCACAAATAATTCGAGGAGGTACGTAATATAGAGCAATTAAGGGAACGACGGAAAAAAGATAAAAATGATGATCACAAATAATAGATCATAACGCCCGCCACCAGAGTCGCGTGATCGATTTAGGATCGCACGTTCGGTATGTATCGTTTGGACCCCGCGACTTCGATAGGCAATCATTCTTGTAAATTACCGGCAGGACTTTGGGAAAATGCAGTTAGTCTACAAAGGAGACTGCTTTCAATGTGCTCGTGGAACCCATTAGACAAGATTAGAACAGTTACAGCACACACACACACACACACACACACACACACACACACACACACACACACACTCAGGCATTTGAGCATTCTTCTCCTGCTCGACACACAGGTAGAAACCTTACCTGTGGTACCATGCTAAGAGTCCTCTGCCACGCGCTTTACGGTTGTTTGCAC
Source organism: Schistocerca piceifrons (assembly GCF_021461385.2). Classification (NCBI taxonomy): domain Eukaryota; kingdom Metazoa; phylum Arthropoda; class Insecta; order Orthoptera; family Acrididae; genus Schistocerca; species Schistocerca piceifrons. The sequence goes on from NC_060141.1 coordinate 544,655,992, forward strand.
AGTATGTATGTAGATTTTCCAATGTAGAAACAGCTTATCACTTTGTAGCATATACAGTTCCCCTGTGGTTACATTTAAGCAAGCTGTTCCACTTTTTTTCAGTCTTATATGATGCTGGTAATTTACTGTTGCTGTACAACGTAATTATTTCATCGGATATTTGCCTGGCCAATTTCCAATGGAAGTGTAACAATAAATGCTTGATAAGAGCTTTACATTTCTGAAGAAAGCAGCAGCCTTCTTTACTGGATATTTGCTTGAACAATTTCCTATGGAAATACAACAATAAAACTCTGAGAAGAACTTTACATTATTGAACAAAACCGATCTTTTTTGCTTGTGGTACAAGCGCCCATATCCTGTTAAACCAGGAACCTTATGTTTGATCACTTGGGATCTTGTTTTATTTCCATGGAGATGGAACATACCAACATAGAGAGAGAGAGAGATTTGCAAAGTAACATACCTCATCTGGTGCAATTATTAGCTGATTCATAATAAGTTCTTACAGTTTTTGTTTTGCATATTGATATTCCTGTTGCTGTGGGTTTATTTACCGATTGTCATTTTTTACTTGTACAGGGCTATTACAAATGATTGAAGCGATTTCATAAATTCACTGTAGCTCCATTCATTGACATATGGTCACGACACACTACAGATACGTAGAGAAACTCATAAAGTTTTGTTCGGTTGAAGCCGCACTTCAGGTTTCTGCCGCCAGAGCGCTCGAGAGCGCAGTGAGACAAAATGGCGACAGGAGCCGAGAAAGCGTATGTCGTGTTTGAAATGCACTCACATCAATCAGTCATAACAGTGCAACGACACTTCAGGACGAAGTTCAACAAAGATCCACCAACTGCTAACTCCATTCGGCGATGGTATGCGCAGTTTAAAGCTTCTGGATGCCTCTGTAAGGGGAAATCAACGGGTCGGCCTGCAGTGAGCGAAGAAACGGTTGAACGCGTGCGGGCAAGTTTCACGCATAGTGATGTGAAAGATTCAGTGTTTAAACCTCCTCTACCAAGAAACGTGCCAGAACTGCGAGCTCGCATCAACAATGCTTTCGAACTCATTGATGGGGACATGCTGCGCCGAGTGTGGGAGGAACTTGATTACCGGCTTGATGTCTGCCGAATCACTAAAGGGGCACATATCGAACATTTGTGAATGCCTAAAAAAACTTTTTGAGTTGTTGTATGTGTGTGCAAAGCATTATGAAAATATCTCAAATAATAAAGTTATTGTAGAGCTGTGAAATCGCTTCAATCATTTGTAATAACCCTGTAGTTCATAGCAGGTTTACGTATTCTTATTTTCTTATTTGGAGGCAGTGAGTGGAGTGTGGACGCTAGAAAATCAGCATTTCAGATATTTTTCTATTTGAGTTCATTAGAGGGGTGACAGCGTGACGGCAGCAGTATTGTGTGTGTAAATGTGAACGAATGATCTGTGTGTAGCATAACTGTAAAATATGAAATAATCTTCTACGTAGATAATGATTAATTATTTTTATCACAGATCTTAAAATCTTTTAAACTGTAAGAATGTTAACACAGACTTATTATAGCAAACACTTCGGTATGCCAAATAGCTGATTATAATTATTTCCTTTTACTGAAGTTACGTTATCGTGTAGATACGTTATTGCACACCAAAGCAACAAAAACATATGAACATGATCTCTTTTTGATCTCAGAGTTTGAAGCTTAGGATTTGTACGTATTTATTAGTAGCGCACTGGTTTGTTACAAAAGTGCATGAAGAGTATTTAGTTATAGCTTTCTCTATAATTGCGTCTACGTGAAAAATAACGTTCTCGGTATTTGTGGCCTAGTACGACAAAGCGTGCACCAGAAAATGAAAATAATGATGGAGACACTTTAATATTTTCATAAATGCCTAGTCTCAATTAGTTATTTTAATAACATCTGGGATAGAAGAGCCGAAATTACCAAAAATAGTTGTGCCGACCGTAATGGCGAGCAACAATAGGGTAAGACAGAAACTAATTAAATTTTTAGCTACTGCAGGAAAGGATACAATTCTCCATAAATAAAAGATAATTTCAATAGTAGCAAATAACATTTTGTATTATGAAAACGATTTAGATAAATTAACAATTGTTGTACTTATTACAGACATCTTAATATGGAACGTACGAAGAGTACATCTTGCTAGGTGAGCGGTACTACTCCAAAAAGTACACTGTCTTCCTTTTTATCAGACAAATGAAAACTAACAAAGTGTAAATTGTCTTCTTCAACCATTGTTTACACAGATGCTTATTGTGTTTGTCCTTTTCACTCGAGTCACTTCGCCCCTCCCGCCGGAGGGTATGGGTGTGTGTGTTGTTCCTAGCATAAGTTAGTTTAAGTAGTGTGTAAGTCTAGGGACCGATGACCTGAGCAGTCTGGTCCCTTAGGAATTCACATACATTGAACATTTTTGATTCGATACACTTCACAAATAAAACGTCAATGTTTTTTACACATTACAGAAAACATATCAAGTAATTTTTTCAAGTATATGCACAGGAAAGTATTCGGGGATAATGCCACTTGACAGAACACGGCAAGAAAATGGTTTTCCTCGTATCAAGGAAGACCATTTTGACATTAGAGACTTTCCACGTTCAGTAAATCCTTCACGGTTTGATGACGATCTTTTAAATACTACATTCTCATTAACTGGTAACCTACACGTAAGTACATGATAAGATGCCCGCCAGCCGTAAGATCGTTAAAATTCTGCGCTATTCGGAACACTTCGCGTCGACAGTTCTGTTTCAGGTTGCTACCAACCTCAGCACTCTCAAAGTTGTGACAATGTAATCGGTTGACGGAGTATCTGTATGACCGGATGATAAACTGACTAAGAATAGTAATTCCACTTATATTTAAATGCATTACACAATATGTGACACGATCACAAATGCTTACTAAATGTTTCCAGTGTCGTTTCTCTTCTACTTATTGGGTTGGACTACAACAGCCTTAATTTACTTTCATATTCCTTGCTAGGTATAAGCGTGCACCGCATTTGAAGATTTCTCTGTAACGTATATTTACAAATCGTTGTTACTTCCGTTTAAAATTTATGACGTAGCAGCTGATAGGTACTAGTGGCGCACTCCCTTGGATTTTCAATACTGGAAAACAGACAATAAGACATTCCCCCCTCACAGTCTCTGACCCCACGATCGAATTCACCAACGTTAATTAAAATATTAGTGTCTCTGTAACTATTTTTGTTTGTTACTGAGCAGGAAAACTGCCCGCTTCAGAAGGTTTTAACATTGACACTAACGGTGCTAGATGCATATTACAATAACATACGCCGGGAATCGCGGACCGCACGAATACCTGATAACGGGCCGCATGCAGCACTCGGGCCACTGTTCGATGACCACTGATTTATGCCAAAATCACAAAAATCAGTGCATCACCGCTTGCTCCTCATCCATTGGCTCGTGAACAACACCGACAAATCCTATTCTGTATCGTTATTGGTGACGAGAAATGGCGTCTTGGAACAGAGCAGCAACTCCTCGTAGAAAGATCCGCGAGCAGCCAAGAAACAGTAACGGTGTGGTGTACTACGAATTGCTTCCCCGGTGTGAACCATCCTGCAGCATCATTTAGGGTAGTGATCAGACATGAAGAAAATAAGAAGCAGGCAGAATTCGCAAAGACACGGAGCATTGCAGGCGGGCGCTGGCTCCACGGGGCGCTGTGGCGGCCTGGCGAGGCTGCTGGTGCCTCTATAACTACTAACATTTATTGTCTACAACTGAGGCGTATTGCTGACGCAGTCCAAGAACAGCAATCAGGAAGACTGAACGTAGACGTGCTACTCCACGATAACGCCTGCCCACATTCTATCAGACTGACAAAAAATACAACACAGAGTTGGATTGTAAAGTCATTCCGCGCCCACCTTACTCACCTGATCTTCCGCTCTCAGATTTTCACCTTTTCAGCTCTCTATCAAACAACCTTCAAATAACTTCCTTTCCAGATGAAAATGCGCTCCGAAGACGGCTGAACGAGTTCTTCGCCTCAAAATCGCGTGATTTCTACAGTCGCGGAATCGAAATGTAATTCCCAGCGTTTGCAGACTGTTGTAAACAGTCTCTGTTATGTGTATCTGTTGTGTTCATTAAACTTATGGAAAAATTCTACAATCTTAACTGCATCAACCTAATAATTCAGGTCACTTGGCAGCTAGTCTTCAGCGGCATCCAAAGCGTAGAAATACTATTTATCTCACACTGTATATACGGAATCACTGGCTGCAGCTCTTTGTCTACTGAAACGTTCTGTGATCTGAAATGTGTGTATGCTTGGACAAAATTTATATCGCTGTTACTTTTAAATAATGCATTGCATCTTCGTGATTAGCCGTGCAGGTTATCCTTGTCTTTCTTTCGTACGTGGATTTTGCCTCATCTGCAATTTTTTTTGCGCTGACATTTGTAAGGCTTTCTTATCAAACGTCAGATTTATACCTACTAGAAAGTACTTTCTTAAAAATCAGATTATATCTATCTTCCCTTCGAAAGACTGTAATACTTCACAAATACATTAAACATGAACTATGACATTACATGCGTTCTGCTAGACATGAATTATAGCTTGTACTGACAGGTATCTTGTTTCTCTCTGACATCATCCGCATTGTTATGATAATTCTGTTCTACGGTGCTTCGTGCATCTTAAGGGGACCCCACCGTGGTTCAGGTCGAAAAAAATCGATTTTTGGTTTTCATCATATTTCGATAGATGAAGGTTTTATTTAAGTACTCTGGAAAGGATTTTCCTGAAAAAAATTCTTTTTGAGCATTTAAAGAGCATTATCCTACCATGTGTGTTTATGTGCCATGCCCACTTTTCTGTCACCCACTTTTCTGCATATATTTTAGATCTTTATATCCCCTACATTGCACGTTAGGGAGTAGTTGTTATACTCACGTTTGCAGTGTTTGTTTACGTGTGTTTTGTTGTGTTTATTGAAGATGACGAAACATAAAAGCATTTTCAAGAAACGACAATTTAGAGGAAGCAAGTTTAGAAAGCTTTCTGTACAAGAGGTTATGTCGCCTGGCAACGATGTTTCTAATCGTAATTCTTCAACAAGTGCACCATAAAAGAAGCTCTCACCATTTCAAGAGAGTTACAACGAATTTACTGTAAGTGACAAGGGGTGCAGTAACATTATTATAAATTTGAGAATATTATCAGATGTAATTTCTAAATTTGTACAATGTAGACAGTGTGGTGAGTCACAGAGTGTGAAAATTTGTGAGAGTGCCAGTGGGAGAAAAGGCCTAGCAATTGCTCTGGATTTAATTTGCGCTAAATGCTCAGCTGTGATTTCATTTGTGAGTTCTTCAAAACCAGATGCAAGTGGCCCTTTATGAAATCAATACTAGATCAGTTTATGCTTTACGATCCATTGCCAAGGGCATGGCTGCAGGGAGAACATTTTGTTCAGTGATGAACTTACATCAACCACCAAATAAATTTGAAAAACTGACTGCAATATTAGAGAAAGCTGTATGTGAGCCCAGTGAGGAAAGCATGAAACTGGCTGCTAGGGAAGCAGTGGAAGAAAATGATGGAAGTTTGGATATTGCAGTTGCACTTGATGGAAGTTGGCAGAAAAGAGGACATACTTCTCTGAATGGAGTAGTGACTGCCACGGTAAAGTGTTAGATGTGGAGATAATGTCTAAATATTGCAAATGTTGTAAAGTCAATGAACATAAAGAACAGAACTGTGTGGCTAATTTTAGAGGAACAAGTGGTGGTATGGAAGTTCATGGAGTACAACAAATATTTCATTGCTCCGTAGAAACAAGAGGCATACGGTACACCAAATATTTGGGCTATGGTGACAGTAAGCTATACAACAATATGGTGAACTCTAAACCATATGGAGATGCCATTATTAGCAAAATAGAATTTGTAGGCCATGTTCAAAAACGTTTGGCAACAAGGCTGAGAAAACTAACTGTTGATATGAGAGGAAAAAAAAATTAGAAGATGGAAAATTGTTGACCGGACAGGGTCGGTTAACTAAAACTGAAATAGAAAACTTGCAGGTATACTATAGGCAGGCAATTAGGAGAAATAAAGAAAATCTGGAGGTAATGAAGAGAGGTGTTTGGGCCATATTCTTCCATAAGTCTTTTACTAATGATAAGCCATGTCATGGATTGTGTCCATCAGGAGAAAATTCGTGGTGCAAATACAATAGGGCTCAGGCAACTGGAGAATTTTATTCTCACCAGCATTCTCTTCCTGCTCCTGTTATAACAGCAATTAAACTTACTTTCAGAGACTTAACTCATCCTGATCTTCTAAGGAATTGTCTACATAGGCAGACACAGAACCCAAATGAATGTTTCAACAGCATAATTTGGAACCGCCTTGCTAAAACTGTATTTGTTGGTATGCATACAATGAAACTATAAGTTCATGATGCTGTTATTACATTCAATTGTGGTAATATTGGAAAGGGTTGGGTACTGAAAAAGCTGGGAATTAATCCTGGTGAAAATACGATCACTGGGCTGCAATATTGCGATAAAATGAGGATAGCCAATGCAGACAGATCTGCACCTAATATGGCCAAGAAAGCAAGACAAACATCCAGGAAGGTGAAAAAGAAGCTGGAAGATTTACTAGAGGCCAAAGAAGGACCATCAAATGCACCAGGACAGTTTTAGTTAACTGTAAGTAAAAAATTTCAAAATTTTTTTCTTTAAAGTCAATTTCCCACAAACTAAAATTGTCAGTACATATGCCCCATTATATCAGAAACTATCATAGATAAATGAATGAAATTTTCAGAGACCCTGTATAACATAAAAAGCCACCGCTGGTACTACATTCATTAATATCCCCCATTAGGAAGTTTACAAAAAACTATTTTCTGCAGAAAAAAATTAATTTTTGTTAATAAATTTACAAAAGTATTTCTTAAAAACTAAAAAATGAATAAATTATATTTTAGTACAGTTGACTCTATTATCATCATGTAACATACAGTAAAAATATTAAGGTCCTGCATCAAATAGTTTTTTCAGAAACGGGTCAAATACGTGCCTAAATTAACATGAGTTAGATAGGCAGGGTGTGATCCCCTTAAAGACTCCGAAGCCCACAGCAAATCGCCACGTAACGGAAAGCTCAGTCAAGCTGTCTTGCAGACATGCTGCGTCCATCCAAACGCTCGTGCATGTAAAATACAAAAACTTTTTAACAATATGCAATTTCAAATTACTCAACTAATTAAATAGATACTTTAAAACGTCGCAAACACTATTCACTGGTCAGAAAGTCGCGCAACACATATTTTTCCCCAAAGTGGTAGGTTACATGAACGACATACTTCTCCAAAGTAATTAAGTTATTAAAAGTTAACAGTAAATCATTTCTCGGAGAGGTCCTCAGCGGTGGGATCAACGTTTTTGAAACCATGTATACAGTTACGCAGGTTAGGCTCCCAGCTATCACACACACTGCATACACACACCCTGGGGGGCCCTCATTTCCGAGTAACTGACGAACAAAAATAATTTCGGAATTTTGCGTGACGCCCGCGTTAAAAAAGTCGCCTTACATAGTCTGGTTGCATGGTGTAATGGATAGGGTAAGGGTCTCACTTGCACAAGGATTGGATTCGAATCGTTAGGTGCATTAAATTTTCAAATAATTATCGAAATGACTGATCATTTTCATTCAGTTAACTAATTTCAATGTTTTTTATTTTCATGGCTTTGTCATATCGCTTTAATCATATCAACTTCATTTGCTCTCATTTTTCTGCCTATCATTCTTCACCCACTTGAAATCTTTGTTCATGTGTTTCAATTAATTTTATGTATTAATTTCAATTTACTTTCTTTTGTTTTATCATCCTGTTTTTTTCATCCAGGTTATTGCATTCATTATATCTATTCCTCATTTTGCTTGAATTTTGTTTTATTTGTAAATCCTTCTGTGTTACTTCGTCCACCGTGCTATGTTTTAAATATTTGATGTTTTCCTTTCAAAATAACTTAAGCGTCTTGCAACGTAAAACGCCTTTCAAGTATTTCCACAGTCAGTATAAATAGGTTATTACGTATTTTCTTTTTAAATGATAGATAGGAATTTTCAAATAACTGAACATTGTAATAGATAAATATAATTAAATTCACACTCAATAAATTCCGAGTGAGAAAAGGAAGATATAAAGAAAAAATGAAACAAATGGAAAAGTTCATATGGTTATTGCAATTCTGTGACAAAGAAATGAAAATAAAAAAATAAGATTTAAATCAATTTCATAAGGTTAATGACCAAAGTCATTTCGATAAAGGTTTAGAAATGCAAAAATCTAATGCGCCTGACAAGATTCGAACCCACAACCTCCTACATGTAATGCCCTTACCTTGTCCATTGCACCACAGAACCATTACGTCAAAGAATTTTAACGTTACTGAGGGTCACGCAAAAATCCGAAACACTTTGTCAGTTACTCGCAAACGAGGGCCCACCAGGATGAATGGCTGTAGGATGTGATATCTGGGCTCTTAACCTGCATCACAGTTTATCTGATTTCAAAAATTTGATCCCACCACTGGAGACCTGTCTTTGTTAGTCTTATGAATATCAATATACGCTGATCAGTAGAACATTATGACCACCTACCTAATAGCTGGTATGTCCACCTTTAGCACGGATAACAGCGGCGCCGCGACGCAATGGGGCCTCGGTAGGTCGCTGGAGAGAGTTGGCACCACATCTGCACACACAAATCACCAAATTCCCATAAAGTCCAGGAAGGGGGGCGATGAGCTGTGACGCCACGTTCAGTCACATCCCAGATGTGTTCATTAAGTAAATATCTGGTGGGTTGGGGAGGGGGGGCACCACATCAACTGGAACCCGCCACTGTGTTCCTCGAACCACTCCATCACACTCGTTGCCTTGTGACATGGCGCATTATCTTGTTCAAAAATACCACTGCCATAGGGAAACATGATCGTCATGAAGGTCTTACGTGGTCTGCAACCAGTGTACGATACTCCTTGGCCATCATGGTGTCTTTCACGAGCTCCACTGGACTCTTGAACGCCCATGTGAATGTTCCCCAGTGCATAATGGGTCCGCCGCCAGCTTTTTTCCGTCCCATAGTACGGGTGTCGAGCAGCTGTTCCCGTGGAAGACGACTGATTCGCGCCCTCTTATCGGCATGGTGGAGAAGGTATCAGGATTCAGCTGACCATGCAACGCCCTGCCACTGCGCCAACGTCCAGTGCCGATGGTCACGTGCCCATTTCAGTCCTAGTTGCCGATGTCGTGGTTTTAACATTGGCACATGTATGTGTCGTCGGCTGCGGACGTACATCGTTACTAGTGTTCGGTACACTGTGTGTTCAGACACACTTGTACTCTGGCCAGAATTAATGTCTGATATTAGTTCCGCCACAGTTCGCCGCGTGTCCGAAATTTGTAATGAGGGGTGGCCACCTAACCCCACAACGTCTGTACGAGGTTTCGCCTTGATTTCCGTCAGTTCTTGAAGACACCACTCCACTCCTCAAACACATACAAGCCATCTAGTTTCCGAAATGCTCGTGCCGAGCCTCTGAGCCATCACAATCCGCCCTAGGTCAAACTCAGATAGGTCGCGCGACTTCCCCATTGTAATCACGGACAGCACGCTCACTGATACTGCATGTACCGATCGTGTCTGACTAGCAGTCGTCCCTCGCAAGGTGGCCCTACTATCGCCTGGACGTGTTTATATCGATAGTTCGGTGGTCATAATGTTCTGGCTGCACAGTGTATAATCTTAGTAAACACCAGACCTGTCAGAAAAAAGATATAAAGCGTAGGCCGGCCGGAGTGACCGAACGGTTCTAGGCGCTACAGTCTGGAACCGCGCGACCGCTACGGTCGCAGGTTCGAATACTGCCTCTGGCATGGATGTGTGTGATGTCCTTGGGTTAGTTATGTTTAAGTAGTTCTAAGTTCTAGAGGACTGATGACCTCAGAAGTTAAGTCCCATAGTGCTCAGAGCCATTTTTATAAACCGTAAGACAAAAATCCAAATAATGATGTCGAAATTTTCGACAAAAATTTGTCAAATGCTACCTCAAAGAAACCGTAATCGTGCATGAAAAATCAGATAAACTTTCCCAAATAGATTAATTGACCATAATTTCTAGCCAAGGAGGTGAGTGTTCGGGTAAATCGGCGCTACACGCATCCAAAGTTGATTAAGTGGAACACGAAACGTCTGCCTGACCAAAACCTGTGTCTTGATTTGGAACATCCAGACTGACAATCGCCTCTGTTTTGATTCAATATTTAACTCATCAAACCCTGTAATTAATGAATTTACCATGAAATTAAACCGTAGAGATACGCCAAAAGGTAACTCCCTTGGTATTGTTTCTATAGTAGATTCTGATTCCGATATTTTGTTAATTTTTAAGTGTTCTCTGCGAGACTCGGCAATTTGTTCCTCGAGTCCTGGACCCGTCTATCTGTTTTATCTTTGTAATCAGAACTTACGATTTCTAACCTATTGTATAATTCAATAACTGTTCGTTCCTTTGTCTCGATCAACGTCTTTTCGGTATTCATACTTTGAGCTTTGATACTTGCGTTTGTAGTGTCTAATTTAGTGTTCAGTTCTGCCTTATTTACATTCATTTTAGCGCTCTGTTCACTCGAACTCTGAAACAAATCTGGAAAGTGCGCCTCCTTGCCTCTAGTCACTACTGCAAAAAAAAAAAAAAAAAAAAAAAAAAAAAAAAAAAAAAAAAAAAAAAAATAATAATAATAATAATAATAATAATTTGCAACTATTCTTCTCCTACAGCAGTACGAAGGATTGTGACACACACACACACACACACACACATTCTGCCATCAATGCTTTTTGTATACGCACACTTTTAAACTACTCCACAACAGACACAGCTAGTTTGGATTAAACACAGATCACCAGATTTTCTTGCATAGCTTACCACGTTCCTACGTCGACGGGAAGCTGAATCATTGTGCCTGCAACGTAACCGGATGCAAAAGTCTTTAAACAAGGAGATAGGAACTCGAAAACGCAACAGGTAGCAGTAGGTATCGGATAGCCCAATCTCCATGCTAATAATCCACTATTACATGTTAATAAATATAGTATATATGCAAAAATCGATTTAATTTAGGAAATTACTACTACAGTTGTTTCACAATGTACCTACGTACCTCTTTATGTAATAATTTTGACAATGTTGACTGGAATACTCTCTTTCAAATTCTGAAGGTGGCAGGGCTCAAATACAGGGAGCGAAAGACCATTTACAATTTGTACAGAAATCAGATGGCAGTTATAAGAGCCGAGGGGCATGAAAGGGAAGCAGTGGTTGGGAAGGGAGTGAGACAGGGTTGTAGCCTATCCCCCATGGTATTCAGTCTGTATATTGAGTAAGCAGTAAAGGAAACAAAAGAAAAATTTGGAGTAGGAATTAAAAATCATGTAGAAGAAATAAAAACTTCGAGGTTCGTCGATGACATTGTAATTCTGTCGGAGCAGAAAAGGACCTGGAAGAGGAGTTGAACGGAAGGAACAATGTCTTGAAAGGAGGATGTAGGATGAACTTCAACAAAAGCAAAACAAGGATAATGGAATGTAGTCAAATTAAATCAGGTGATGCTGAGGGAAATAGCTTAGGAACTGAGTCATTTAAAGCAGCCAATGAGTTTTGCTATTTGGGAATAAAATAGCTGATAATGGTCGAAGTACAGAAACATAGAATATAGACTGGCAATGACAAGGAATGCGATTCTGAAGAAGAGAAATTTGTTAACATCGAGTATAGATTTAAGTGTCAGGAAGTCGTTTCTGAAAGTATTTGTATGGAGTGAAAGTGAAACATGGACGATAAATAGTTTAGACAAGAATGGAAACTTTCGAAATGTGGTGCTACAGAAGAATGCTGAAGATTAGATGGTTAGATCACGTAACTAATGAGGAGGTACTGAACAAAATTGGGGTGAAGAGGAATTTGTGGCACAAATTGACTAGAAGTAGGGTCGGTTGGTAGGACATGTTCTGAGGTATCAAGAGATCACCAGTTTAGTATTGGTGGAGGTAAAAATCATAGAGGGAGACCAAGAGATGAATACACTGAGCAGATTCAGAAGGATGTAGGTTGCAGTAATTACTTTGAGATGAAGCTTGCACAGGATAGAGTAGCATGGAGAGCGGCATCAAAGATTTTTATTCCTGTGCTTTATGAGACATTTCACTTATCTACCGGAATTATTTTGACACCCACAATTCACTTATTCATATAGTTAAGCTGAAGTATTAACTGCGAAGTCTGTAACAATGCTTATTATACAGTATATGGAAACAGATAAAAATCTCCCGCCATTTATATCCGCCATCAAGTTTTTCCACGAAAGATTGAAAAGTGTGTTTATTGTTCCTCACTGTAGGCATACCTAGCACTGTTATGTCTCCTTATCGTTGAACTTTTAGTTTCAAAGGAAAAACACTCTGAATTTTTTTATGAATCTGTGTGTGTGCGCAATAACCCACATAATGTTTTGGTAGATAACTTATTTCTGCTTTTGGTCTTCATTGGCTTAACAGCAGAAAATACTTTTTCTAGTGCAGCACGAGAGTGGGGAACACTGCAAGCACAATACAAAATTGCTCAGTACAGGATACACGGGCTTTGAGTCAGCGTCCACTTTAGTCTTCACAGATTTCCAAAATTCCTGTACCCTGATATTAGAGTTGTGTGCAGCTTCGGAGTTCCCGAGTAGACTCCATTCAGTATCAATTGCTGAAGTTCGTCACTAGTCACAATACTTGGAAAATACGCCGCAACTGGGTGTAATGATTGGAAGCTATGAACTTGATCCAGTACTTCCAGTGAATTAATTGCAGGATCTGGAAAAGAGAAATGGGATAAAATTTGCTGGACTGCCTCAATATAAAAATTGAAGCAATGTAGCTCGACCTCCTTAATATACTGACTCGAATTTTTTTCTAAGGTTATCTGCATCTTTGCAACGAAACACATGTCTTCAAGAGAAATAAAGGTATGAGGCTGTTTGCGTTCCGACGTAACCACAAGCGCCGGCACGAAGATGAAGAACGCAAGAGCAGAGAAGGCTGTGAGACGTCGTCGGTCAATGGTACGCTGATTAGGACCTTACCACGACAGGAGCGGCCTCTACACGAAAACGGTATAAGTGCCGCTCCTGCCAGCCTAGGCAGACAGTAAAGCGACAGTAGAAGACGGACACCAATGAAGCAGTTAATAGTGATCCATATCCATTGCTTACATGGACTTTGTATATAGTGAAGGACACTGACTTATTTGCATGTAGCCCATCGCTTGCGACAACTCGTAAATCCAGAGTTAAGTATTGTCAATCTTCTTTATTGTAATAAAAACTATTAACGTGATTTTTCTTGAATTGTTGTATAGCTATCCGAGAAGGCAGCATCCTTTAGGCACCCTGCAAGAGACGAGTCGGTAGGACCCACACTTTGTATTGTATTATCTCCAAATTCGAGGACTGCAGATATTAAGGTTTGGCATAACAGCCAAGTAAGATAAGCAGTGAAGAAGAAATACTGTGTCTTAATGTAGGTATTTGCGGCTCTTCGCTGTGTATTTACTTATACAGTTGATTGAAAATATGTGGAACGAATTGTAAGAACCCTAAATATAGCTTATAATAAGGGCATTTCAGTTTCTGAAAAATGGTGCAAGCTGTATGTAACCATCTTCTGAGCCAGCTTGGGCGAAGAAAAGAACAAGAGCATAATTTTGCTCTAACATTCGAGAAACTTTCGCTTGAAGGGACAACGACCTCGTTTGGTTTGGATGTAGCAATTTGTGCAGTTTGAGCTCACAATATCTTGAAGCTGCTGTAATACAGCTATGCGCTTAGTGTTATTATGAAAGTAATTGAATATATCGCCAACCAGATCTTCATGGGCCCTTTGGCAGTTTTTCACAAGCGTAAGAGGAGAACAGATTAGAAGAACGGCGTACTCACTTAATTGTGAACATATGAGGGTTATCTGTTTTCAGAAAGGTAAACAGGGAGTTGTGCTTGCCCATCATGAAATTAGTTCCATCGCCAGCAAAACGTAATAGGTTTCCCTCGTACGGTATATTGTTGAAGCTAAAGCATTCAATCAGGTTGTTGTAAACATTAACGCTGTAGGCCTCAGTTATTGGAATGAGATCTAAAAATGCATCCCCTACCTTTCCATGTCCTATATCCACTCTGGTAACAACTCACAAATTTTATTACTACTGTAAAACGTTGCACCAGCCACTGCGAATGTGTTATCCAGCAGGGGATGAGATAATTGATGTTCATAAGCAGCTGGAAATCGCCCTAACTACCGTCAAACGATTGGCAACTGCTGCGAATCGGTGAATTTGGAAGATCTCCCTAGAGTCATGTACTGGCACATTGTCTGTTTGTGCTCCAAGGTCATACTTTGATCATTCTAGCTACTAATAGAAGACCAGCGTTGCGCACCGAGTTTTAACCAAGGGCACCATCTACAACATTGTTCCCAGAACTGATCATGACCCCCAGGCCTCTGAATTGAGTGGAAGGACTGAACCAGAGACTTCGAAGGTTCTATGGTAAGCTAGGCTGCGACTTCCTGGGCTTGCGCCGCAGGGTTGAGAGTTAACTGTAGTGTCCCCCTAAATTGATCAGGTGTGCACTACATGTCAGAGGCTGCTACCAACCTGACTGACTGCGTGTGGGGTACACACAAAAGTTTTTTTACATCAGCTGACTCTCCAACTACTCTAGATAACGACAGCTGTAGGAGACCCAGAAGATCCAAAATGAATCTAACTCCCCTCCCCCACCCCATGATGATGATGACGTCCCATACTCCGAGGAGCTTAGGGGACGATGCAGGAGACCCGCACCGCCAGCGGAGGTAGTTTGCCTTCCTCCGACCGTAATGGGGATGAATGATGATGGTGAAAACGACACAACAACACCTTTTTTTCTTGTAACGTAATAAACTTTTATTTACAAGTTAACAATACATTTGTGCAGATGAAAATATGTCTTAAGTTTCTTGTGTACATTTTCCATATAGTTCGAGAGTCTTTTTCTTTTCTTTCTCTGTAGTTGCTTTCTGATACACGAATTTGGCATTCAAATAAACTATTTTGTTACATTTTGCTCGCTTCCTAATTGATTAGTGAAGGTACTGTGGCTATTGTTTTAGTTCTAATCCTTTAGGCGTCTATGGCGAAGGGGCACTGAGTTTTTCTTTCAGTTCTTGTTTTGACGTTTTGAATCTGTTTATGCTGTCACTGCAAAATTGCTATAATTAGGGAGAGAATTGATCTGGCGCCATAAGGTGGCTTTTCTTAAGCGTTGTTTGTAATTTTAGCTTACTGACTATGACATACATCTAATGAACAATGAACATGACTATATATATATATATATATATATATATATATATATATATATATATATATATATGGATATAAAACAGGAAGGAGCCATATATGATTTAGCGAGAGCTAGTCATGGAATGGTGGTTGAGAGAAAAAGAGAGGGAGGGAGAGAGAGAGAGAGAGAGAGAGAGAGAGAGAGAGAGAGAGAGTGAGGAGCAGTGACATACGATAAAAAAAGGAATCTTTGCAACTCTTAATATTTTTATAGGGCCACGAACTCATTTTTTTTTTTAAAAAAAAGCTTATTTGTGATTATTCTTTGTGGCGTGTGACGTTTCTCTGATTTGTTGGTGCTATAACTTGATGTGCACTATAACTGAGCACAATAAGAGCTTTTATTGTATCATTAAGACCTTTTCCCAGTGGGGTGACGGAATTATTTTGTGTCGCACTATTTCACTCGGGGAAACACTGTATATGCGCAGCACACGTTTTACACACGTACACACTTTAAAGATGTCATCGTGGGAGTGTTAGAGGGTGTCTCCGGCAGCAAAGACGAGGGCGTGAGTGTTAGAGGAGGGGGTGGTGTGGCGGGGGCCGCGGCGGCGTCTGTCGGTTCTTGAAGGCGGCGTCCAGCGCGGTCTGCAGAAAGTTCGGGAACGTCTGGAGGGTAGTTGCTTAAAAGCCTGGCTCACCTGTGCTCCTCTCAGAGAACAGTCATCTCGAGGCAGAAAAAATCCTTGACTCCGCCGGGAATCGAACCCGGCAGGAAAAAATCCTTGACCCGCCGGGAATCGAACCCGGGGCACCAACGGGAAACGAGAACGCTACCGCAAGACCACGAGCTGCGGACTGCCCTCTCCATAGGTGAGAGTCTTAAAATCCTGATATTTAAATGCCGAAGCGTTCGCAACAAAGTGTGAAACACTCCTGAAAAGCAGTGAAGCTCACATGATACTAGGTACAGAAAGTTGACTGAAACCTGAAACTGAGAGCAGCGAGGTTTTTGGGTAGAAAGGTATATATCGAGAGGATAGGCTAGTGGATAATGGAGGTGGTGTATTTATCGCTGTAGAAAAGAAATTCAAATCCACCGAGAAACTGAAGCTTCCTGCAAGATTGTTTGGGCAGAACTCAGTATCACGGGTGAGCATAAAAACGGTAATTGCATCAATTTTTTCCTTGAACGCTGTTATAGGGTTATCTCAGGTATATAAATAAGATTTTGCTAGAATCAGTCTTGATCGCATAAATATTGTATTTAAACTGGTGACCGGTTTCGATTTATTGCTCTTAGATCATCTTCAAGACCTTGCACTGTGCAAATAGGACCGTAGACCAGTTTAGAGGTAACAACGTCATCATAATAGTAAACCGAAATTGTTATAAAATATAACTACTGCGAATAATACACTCATGATGGTGACAGGTGCTCGGCTGGCTAACCAGCCTGCTCTAGATAGAGCTGACTGTGGTTGAGCCGCATGTGATTGAGTACCCCTCCCCCCCCCTGCCTCCAACGTGGCATCGTTACTGACCAATGGCTACGAATCGTCAGTATAAGTAATAAAAGCTACTCCTAAAATACATTGATTTTGTCCATTAAAGTAAAAAGAACGAAAATGTATTTATTTTAAACTAAAACTGCATATATAACGGTTAAAACGTGGATAAAACTTCGTTAACAATGACACTGTGCGAGCGACGGTTGCCCTCTGCAGGTGACAGACAGATGGTACGACTCAATCTTGGTAAATATGGAAACGACATTTTACATCGATTCCTCTATAGACCAAAGATGTTGTGAAGGATGACTGGTGCAAAGGATGCCACCAGTAACCATGGAGACGATTTAAGAATCGATCGTTATCGATCATTCGTGAAACTGAAAGATACCGCTGTATGTACAAAGTAAGATTAAAATACAGAGTACACTGCCGGTAATGAGTCGGAGGGTCTTCTTAAGGAACAACTGAATTTTAGAGAAAAAGTTTTCTTCGGTTTATTCGATGATCTACTCTGAAATATCCTTAACTCTTCCCGTTCTCAGTGGTCATCTTCCAGTTTCCCTTACGAAAAAGAATTTATATTTTACTTGACCCCATACATGTTTACGTTAAAATGCAGTTAATACTGCTTCCGTCTGTGCTTATTAATATCTTAGACGTTACAGATTATCTTGCAACTTCGTTTCTCCAAGTGCTGTAGGCTTTTAGTTATGTACCTGTGTGCAGTGGTAATGCTTGTGTTTTTTACTCACGCCTGTATTGGCAAGGTACGCATTGTAATTCCAGACAATTTACATCAGTTATTCTTAACGGCACCTACAGCAACTATGGAAACTAAGTAGGTAGCATCATTTAAATAAGTCATGGGATTATGTATTTTCTCTTGCTGCACAAGTACATTTAAAATTCACTTGGCAAATTGTGTCTCATTGTTTTCACAGTCTACACTAGAACACATTTTAGGCGGCTATTTTGATATTTTTCGTCGTCATCAAGCAACCCTTTACCTAATAATGACGATAGTGTATGTTGTTTGTATATGCAGCTCTTTTACTGGCAATTTATTCCGTATTTTAATTTAATTTAATTTTAACTATGTAATTGCGCTCATTTTATCCACATTTTAACTGTTATATACACAGCTGTTTTTCTATCTTATTCGTACTTTTATGTAATAACTGATGTTAGTGTTTGTACACACATCTCACTTGCCGGCAGTGTACTCTGTATTTTAATTTAATTTCAGCAATGTAATTACGGACATTTTATAACGGAGCCAGCATATAATTTGATGCATATAAACGCATTCTGACTGCATATTACAGCGGTATCTTTCAGTTTCACCAATGATCGATGTACAATCGATTCTTTCATCGTCTCCATGGTTACTGGTGGAGTCCTTTGTACCAGCCAGCCTTCACAACATCTTTGGTCTACAGAAGAATCGATGTAAAGTGTCATTTCCATAGTAACCAAGCTAGCGTCCTACCATCTGTCTGTCACCTGCAGAGGGCATCCAACGCTTACACGACCATTAACGTGGTTAACGAAGTTTTTAATCCACATTTTGACTGTTATATACGCAGTTTTAGTTTAAAATGAATAACTGTTCTCGTTTTTTACTTTAACGGACAAGTCAGTATATTTTAAGACCAGATTTTATTACTTATACTGGCGATTATAGCCATTGGCCAGTAATGACATCACGATGGAGGCAGGGGGAGGGCCTATCACTATTTAACCACCCGACACAGCCGCTGAAGCCGTTGGTACAGCACGTGCCGTACGCTGAACGGGGAGCTGTGGAATAGCGAGTTACTCCGATTGAGTAAATTGTCCTGATGAAGCGCGTTATGCCAGACAATAAGAGGTCTGGGAAACGCCGACGCAAGCGGCAGGCCGACACGTCTACAGATCAGGCGGAGGTGTCTTACACGGCCACAACTCGCATGATCGTCTCCAGAGATGAGGTTGCAACTACCAGCGAAACGGCCTCGAAAGGCTCTACCAACTCCAGTAACGCCACACCTCCTGTCCTACATGTGAAATACACAGGGGATAGGACGTGGACTGACTTGGAAGCCGCTATCGCCGAGGCGACATGTGGAGATTACTGCGCTAGGACGTGGGGCGACGGCGGAGTACTGTCGTTGTCCTTTGGCTCCCAAGAAGCACATGACGCGGCCAAGGAGCTTCTGGCTGAGTACCTGGTCACTGAAAATGTACTCAGGGGCCTCAGATGGCGCGAGACTGTGAGGGCGACCGTACGTGGACTTCCCTGGCTCGTGTCAACATTGGAGGTTACTCGGGCGCTGAGCGAGCTCAGATTCTGCGGTGAGGCTGACCTCTGCCCGGCAACAAGCACGAATCGGCCGCCGGTATATCTGTTCGAAGGCCCCGCCTCGCACAAAAAGAACGAAGACATCTTCCGTGTCCGGAGGCTGATGCGGTTCGAAGTCGAAATCACGCCAACGCCCCCGGACGTGGAAAAGACTGAGCATTGCTTCCTCTGCCACCAACTGAGCCACGTAGCGAAGTGTTGCCGTAACGCCGAGCCATGCTCGAAGTGTGCACGTGCGCATGATAAGCGCGCTTGCTCCCAGCCTCGCGCCGCCCCACCGACATGCGTCAACTGCGGCGGCGGACACGTGGCCAGCTATCGCTGCTGCCCGTACGTAACAGGTTTGCGCCCCGAAAAGAAGCCCCGACGCAAGCGCAGAAAGAAGGCCCACACGACCACACTTCCCGCTCTTGCTCTACCTTCTACACCACGAGATCCCGCCCCATAAGCTGGCGACGCCAACACGACGACGGAGCATTCGGCGATCCGCGAAAGGGTGGCAGGGACAATCGGACGGCTGTCGCAGCAGTTCGTGGCTGCCTCGATGACAGCCGTAGATGAAATCCTCCAGCTGGTGAATACCGCCACCGCCGGGATCGGGCCGCACGCTACTCCCACGACGAGGGACCAAAGAACAACGCAGCCAGCATCGCCGGCTCTCACATATCTGCAGTGTGTCGGCAAAGTTGTCGCAAAGCTACCGACGAACGCGTCAGCATCTGTCTGCCACAATAGGCCAGCAGAGCAGCCGCTACCCGATGCCGAGCAACAGCTCACCCCACCCGCAGCGAGATCCGAGAGGGCGGTCTTCCCTCAGCAGAGGTCGGAGGCCGCCACACAAGAGACGCCTGCCTCCCCAGTCACACCACACTCGGCGATTGGGATAAACGGCAGAATCGAGAAGAGAATTCGGGGCGAGATGGACATCATCTGCAGGCGGATTCTGCAGTTGCTCCAAGATGCTTCTCGCTCACATAACGAAACACCAAAAGAAAAACACGACTAAGCCTCCACAGGCACAGAATCCCAACAAAACTAAGCCTTCACAAACACAGTGGCTGCTGGCTGACGAACTTATGTTCGAATAAATTACGGCCATGTCCCACAAAGTGAAAAGTGAACTACGATCACAGGTTCGAATCCTGCCTCGGGCATGGATATGTGTGATGTCCTTAGGTCAGTTAGGTTTAAGTAGTTCTAAGTTCTGGGGGACTGATGACCTCAGAAGTTAAGTCCCATAGTGCTCAGAGCCATTTGAACCATTTTTGAAAAGTGAAATAAATTGTGTCCTAACAGCTCGACCTAAAATCAACTCATGCACGGAAAACCGACGAAGCCGATGGGCCTGTTCACCAGCACATAAACAAATAAACAAAATGAAAAAAACGCAGTCAGTGGTCGATTACATTTCTTTAGAGCAGCCTGCTGAGCCAGTCCAACTCCTGTCACACTCAGGGTTGTATTACTCATAGCAGTTATATTGTATAACTGTTTCGCTTTATTGTTATGTTTTACCTCTAAGCTGGTTTACTATTCTCTTTGCACAGTACAAGATTTTAAAATGATCTAAGTATAATAGATCGAATCCGGTCACCACTTTAAACAAAATATTTATGCGATCAGGTCTCTTTTTAGCGACATTTTATTGGTAATTCGATCCATCTACTGCCCACCACGCTCACCTCCTGATGTAACCGAAAACTTTAAAGAAAAACCTCAGTTCGCTTGTACGTTAAGTTCCTCTAAGATCGGTGGAGACTTTAATCATCCAACAATTATTTGGGAAAATTAGTTTTTTTAGTGGTGGGAGAGATAAGACATCTGTGAAAGATAACTAAATGTCTTCTTTGAAAATGACCTAGAACAGATAGCTCGTAACCCCATTCATAATGGAAATATATTAGATCTAATGGCAACAAACAGATCTGACCTCTTTAAACTTATGCACATCGACGTTGGCATCAGTCACCATTATGCGGCTGTAGCGACAGGGATTACTGAAACTAGTAGGAAGACATATGTTCAGCCAATCAGATAAAAAAGCAATAGCCATATCTCAGTGAGGAACTTGAAACTTTCTGCACAGGAAGAGCATGTAGAGTGGAGGTTTCCAACCTTTTTGAGATCCTTACCCCTGAGTGCAATCAGATACCAGCTAGTTCCCCTCCTCCCCTTCCCCAAACCCCCCCCCCCCCCCCCCTCCCAAGGTCTCGCCATATTATGAACATTAACACGTAGCTAAGCTAAAGAATGAAAAAGAATCTTCTTTGAACACTTCTGTTTTTAGTTTGACTAAAGGTAGCTGATATTTAGTTAGTGAAAATTTTATTAAATCTGGAACTAATGAGTCAATGAGACAACTGATACGACTTAGTTACGAAAACGTTTTTTACAGAATGATGAAACAGTTCTCAGTGCATCACGAGTGCTGCTTACAACTCCTTTTCAGAAAAGAGCAAGCAGCCCACATAGGCTGATATGGCAGATATTGAAAGAACTCAGGCTGCCAATGTTCACTGTGTAGGCCCTATAGCATTATAGTAATCACTGTAAACTTACTGTTGTGTTGTACTGTCAATTGGTTCGTATAATTGTTGTGATGTGAATAATGAAGCAATTTATAGTCCTTTGCTGAGACTGCTTACAATTTGGGGAATACGTTTTCATGAGATATTTAGACATGTTCAAATGGCTCTGAGCACTATGCGACTTAACTTCTGAGGTCATCAGTCGCCTAGAACTTAGAACTAATTAAACCTAACTAACGTAAGGACATCACACACATCCATGCCCGAGGCAGGATTCGAACCTGCGACCGTAGCAGTCCCGCGGTTCCGGACTGCGCGCCTAGAACCACTAGACCACCGCGGCCGGCATTTAGACATGTGACGTATGTCTGTTTTGCTATCATATATGCATGGTACGAAGTGCAAAGTTTACTTGTAGTGGGTGGATTGTGTGAAGAACACGCTGCTCATACATCCTTTTCACAAGCTGTAACTTCCACCACATTGTCACGTCTTAATGCTAGTATTTGAAAAATACTATTATTCATAACTCACGAAATCAGTATTAGAGTCTCCAGAAACAGTTACCTTTTAAAAATATTGTTATTTTCCTTCGTGGACGACCCGTAATAGGGCCTTTTTCCCCGTCAGAAAATATTACCCCTCAGGGGGTAATTACCGTAGGTTGGTTATGATGTTTGGTTTGCGGGGCACTCCACTGTGCGGTCATCAGCGCCCGTACAAATTTCCACTATTTACACAGTCCAATCTAGCCACTTTCACGAATGATGATGTAGACAACACAAACATCCAGTCCCCGGGCGGAGAAAATCCCCAGCGCGGCCGGGAATCGAACCTGGGACCCCATGATCCAGAGGCACCAACGCTAGCCACTAGGACCACGAGCTGCGGACCCCGTAGGTTTGAAACTAATGATACACAGCAACTATAGTTCAAAATTAAGAGAATAGTTGACCTTGCACTGGATAGATATGCGCCTAATACAACAGTTCATAATGGGAGAGACGCTTCATGGTAGAAGGAAACTTATAAAGAAACAAAGACTACGCGTTTACCTGTCAAGAGAGCAATGCAGGAAGCCTTCAGTGACCACCGTAGCAGAATACTGTCAGATAACCTTTCACAAAATCCAAAAAATTCTGGTTGTTTGTAAAGGCTGTTCGTGGCACCAAGTTAATGTCCAGACACTCGCGAATGCGGCGGGAACTGAAGTTGAGGGTACCAAAGTACTTAACTCTATTGTCGAATGTTCATTTACGTCGACGTACATACTCCACAAGCCACAATATAGTGCGCGGCGGAGGGTGCCCAATAACATAGCTGGGCATTTCCTTTCCCGTTCCGCTCGCAAACAGAACGGGGGAAACACGACGGTCTCTAGGTGTCCTGAAATTCGCACCCAGAAAAGGTCTATGAAAGGTCCTCTAATCTCTCTGTCCGATCTTCGCTCGGCAGGTAGTATCGCCACTACATCTACATCTACATTTATACTCCGCAAGCCACCCAACGGTGTGTGGCGGAGGGCACTTTACGTGCCACTGTCACTACCTCCCTTTCCTGTTCCAGTCGCGTATGGTTCGCGGGAAGAACGGCTGTCTGAAAGCCTCCGTGCGCGCTCTAATCTCTCTAATTTTACATTCGTGATCTCCTCGGGAGGTATAAGTAGGGGGAAGCAATATATTCGATACCTCATCCAGAAACGCACCCTCTCGAAACCTGGCGAGCAAGCTACACCGCGATGCAGAGCGCCTCTCTTGCAGAGTCTGCCACTTGAGTTTATTAAACATCTCCGTAACGCTATCACGGTTACCAAATAACCCTGTGACGAAACGCGCCGCTCTTCTTTGGATCTTCTCTATATCCTCCGTCAGACCGATCTGGTACGGATCCCACACTGATAAGCAATACTCAAGTATAGGTCGAACGAGTGTTTTGTAAGCCACCTCCTTTGTTGATGGACTACATTTTCTAAGCACTCTCCCAATGAATCTCAACCTGGTACCCGCCTTACCAACAATTAATTTTATATGATCATTCCACTTCAAATCGTTCCGCACGCATACTCCCAGATATTTTACAGAAGTAACTGCTACCAGTGTTTGTTCCGCTATCATATAATCATACAATAGAGGATCCTTCTTTCTATGTATTCGCAATACATTACATTTGTCTATGTTAAGGGTCAGTTGCCACTCCCTGCACCAAGTGCCTATCCGCTGCAGATCTTCCTGCATTTCGCTACAATTTTCTCGGCAGGTAGGAGAGCCGAAGGCCTCATTTTACGGAAATGTGTGGCCACAATAATGTTGCCAGCAACATTGCTGCAACGCGTCAATGTCCAGGCCATATCCGTCTCAGTTCTTGTCTGCATGTGTTTGCCTTTCACTCTCAGCTTTGATTCTTCTTCCTTAGCAGACAGTGTTGCAATGTCAAGTCACGTGAAACAGCATTATTTCGTTCTTGGAGATCAGGTTCGTCTAATGAATTACACGAACCACTGCTCTAAGAATACAGAAGCAACTACAGGTATGTAAAATTGGGCAAACGAGACAATCAACGGGAAATCCATGAACGTGATAATCTACAACTAGAGCGAAAGAAACAAAAAGTAATGTATACAAGAGCGAATTCTGAAGTACTGAACAGAAATTGTATTCTACTTCGGTTATTAAGTCGCCTGAACGTTTTTGAAGCTTCATCACGCTTTTTAAATGGGCATCAACTAGTCGACTGTTATTATTTTACTGCGATACTTGTATACATTACTTTGCACACCCTACAACTCTGGTCAACTCTGGTCTACTATTTTAATAAATTCTTTGAGTCCTTTCACCAAAGCATTGCAAATGCCTTGTACCAAGAAGCATACGGATGAGAAATGAACTTTAAAGATACAAGATTTTTCAGTGCGTTACGTCTGACAGCTTCAAAATGTGGAAGAAAAGACATTTTTAAACATTTACAACGAAGTTGCTAATTAATTATTTAGTGTTGGTTGACTAGTTTCGGACTTCATCCATTTTCACGAGATACTTCTTACACAGAAAATCTGTTACGAGTGGATACGTCGATTATATATCATAAAGATATCATAAATAATATGGTTCATATGGTAACTATTTACGTATTTTGTATTTAGGATGTGTTTGGTGTGGACATTTCTATTTATGTCACCACAGTTGAATGTATCCCAGATCTGCGTTTGAAGATGTCACAATTGTATGCCTTACTGTGCCGCGTTATTTTAAGGTATGTGCAATATATATATTTAATTGTGGTACCTTCATTACCCAACATGATGTGATGCACGTGACAACGATATTTTATTTACAGTGGAGAATTTGTTCTCAATGGATTACGCTGGCTTATTTATTGCAGAAATTATCGCAATTTTGACAGAAAAGCACTCAGCACCAACATCATTTATAAAGTAGTCAAAACATGACTATGTAACTATTCTGGCATTTAAAAAAACGAATCCAACGAATGTAATAAAGCATAAGTTTGACAGACAGACTTTTAAGGGGACCTGCACGTGAAATAACTGAAATTTTCGAAAGCATATTTTTGTCACCATCTGTAAGGCAAATTTCTCCCGTTTCCAAAAATGTACTTTTTATCTACTTTTCAATTGTTGGTTTGGTCTTTGAACAAATGTCTGCGAAACAGCCGTGCTCAAGCGACGGGCAAGGAATATCACCATAAACATTTATTGCCTGCCACAGTCATGGAAACAATTAAGCTAATATACAGGGACCTTTCAGATACAAAATTACATAGCAGATGTCTACACCATACACCAAACCCTAATGAGAGTTTCACAGCTGCGTGTGGCAAAGAGTACCAAAAACAGTGTTTGCTCGATTGACAGTATTTAGGTGTAATGGATGCTGCCATCTGTTTCAGTGATGGTGTAATTAGAAAGACAAAACTGATAATTAATTGAAACCCTCAGCTGCCGACAGGTGTCGTTGCCATACCTTGATGGGGACAGCTGAAAATGTTTGCTCCGACCGGGACTCAAACCTGGGATCCCCTGCTTACATGGCAGACGCTCTATCCATCTTTTTTTTCGATACAATTCGTCACAAGACATCCGTTCAAGTTGATCGTTGATTTCTTGACTCAGCTTTTTTATTACAGAGAGCACCCAGCCCTCTGACCGAACACGCTGAGCTACCGTGCCGGCATCCATCTGAGCCACCGAGGACACAGAGGATAGCGTGACTGCAGGGACTTATCCCTTGAACGCTTTCCGTGAGACCCACATTCCCAGCTGTCCACAATCTACATGCGTAATGTTCCTAATAGATACTTCTCCCATCTATTAGGAACATTACGTATGTAGATTGTGGACAGCTGGGAATGTGGGTCTCACGGGAAGCATGCAAGGGATAAGTCCCTGCATTCGCGCTATTCATCTGTGTCCTCGGTGGCTCAGATGGATAGAGTGTCTGCCATGTAAGCAGAAGATTTCGGGTTCGAGTCCCAGTTAGGGCACGCATTTTCAGCTGTCTCCATCGATGTATATCAACAACACCTGTCGGCAGCTGAGGGTTTTCAATTAATTATCATTTATTCTAGAGAAGCTGCACGGTCATCAATAGTATCTGTTCTTTCGAGAACAGTTACTATATTCATACAAGACAAAACTAATGGACAAGTTACTAGGCATCCAACCAGGAAATAATATGATAGCTGTGTTGAATGCCAAAGATTGTCAGCAAGTAGTTGAAGCTGACAGGATTGCGAAAGTCAGCACTAACGGTCCAGCGTAAGAAAAGATTCCTTTTCTCATTCTCTCTAAACTACATTTTCCGGACGTTAGGTACATATATCTTCACAATGATTTGAGCTATGTTCACCAAATGCCTCCAATGTGAACCGTCTATTATACAGAATGTCGTATTTCTTAAACTATAACAGATAATTAAATAGCTTTCCTTGCACAGCTTTAGTTAATGTCATTCAGTGTTGGTACAAAACCGCAACTTCCTTCGCGTTGTAGATCAAGAGTAACACTCTGAAACGTCCCCTTTTTGAACAATTTATACACGACTGTGCTTAAACTGACACACAATATTTTGTTAGCGCAACGCAATCTGACTTTCAAAATTCCCTACAAAAGAATGGCCCTGACTAACATTAAACTATACGTTTCACAAATCACTTACCTCACAAAAATCTTCGCTGCTCAAGCTACTGCAATACAGCGAGCGCCACTACTGCCAGCTAAATAAAAGATCCAAACTATGGAAGGCACTAACTACTGATAGGGATAGTTAGCAAATGAAAGACATTAATAGAGAACAAACAATGTATTTACCTTGATATCATCATATATAAATATGGCAGTTCATGACAAATTACTAAACTCCGCCATCTCTCTCCCCACATCCACCACTGCTGGCAGCTCACCTCCAACTGCGCAACGCTACGCGCTGTTCACAGCCAGCTGCCTAACACTACAATGGCAGACAACAATGCAAACTAGCCACAGACTGCACACAGCACAGCCAGTGATTTTCATATTGAGCGCTACGTAACGTTGCCAATAAGAAAACATAAACAGCCTACTTGTAACGTTGCCAATAAGAAAACATAAACAGCCTACTTACATAGAGAAAACATAAACAGCCTACTTACATAGCCCCCATGCTCCCCACAAAAAATTTTACAAAATATTTTTGGGCAGTGGCCAATACATATTTGTTAAAATTTTTCACCATCGTAATTACAATAACAAAGAAATCAAATGCACACACTTATTGATATTATGTTGGTCAAAAGCTCAAATTTTCTCACGGTCCATAACGACAGTCCTAATCGTACATAACAGGAGAATAGCAGTGTTTTTCTCAAAGTCTGAGCAGTAAAAGAAAATGCACACGGAAGTAGTGGATTTCCATGGAGTCTTGAAGAAGCAGTGTTGTCCTTCCAACGGAAAGACAGTGCTGACTCTTGACATGCTGATAGGTAATGGGCCACAATGGAGCAAACCCACAGCAGAGTTCATTCGACGTTTTGAAGAATATTGTAGGTAGGTCATCACAGAGCAGACCCACTGTAGTCCTGGTAGAGATTACGGTAATGGTGGGCCACCAGAGGTGCAGACCCACTGCAGGCCTTGTAGAAATAATGGTACTGGTGAGTCAGCAAAGGTGTAGACCCACTGTAGTCCTTGTAGAAATGGCCAGCAGCCATCTGTTGCGACTGTGCAGGTGCACAATCACCATCAAAGAGTCTTGCGGATAATGTAGCAAGTCCATAACCACCACTTGTGCGCTCACAAAGTTTTTGGAATTGTCCTTAGAACCAGCAATGCTGTTATCCAGTCCCTTGCTGAATTATTAACACACGTGCAAACACTAACAGTCCCTACTTCTCACATATTGTCCATATACTATGACCAACAGAAACGTGTGCAGTGAAATGTAACTAACAAGTTAATAATATCATGAACTGGTGACAATTACAATTTTATAACATAAGAATACAACAACAAAGGTACAAAACACATCATTAAAAACATAATAATACAGATAACATTTGTAGTACAGGCTTTACAAAAGAATCGAACTAACATATACATCAGTGGAATTATGACATGAGTACATACATAAAGGATCACAATAACTTTTGAAACATCAACTTCACACATGAGCATTGAACAGAACAGAATTAATAATGTCTAACATCTTTACAAAGTAAATAACATATTATTAATGCCAATTATATTCGAGGATAACAGTATTCCTCATCATAGTGAATGTAGCTTAATATTAAAAGAAGAAAAAATTCTATGAAACTACACAGAGACAGGAAGAAAACAAATACTCAAGGGTACACAAACACATAGTGGGATAACACCAATAGGAAAGGACAGGGTTCGTTTTCAGTGTAACATTTGGTACTGCAGTCCAACCCAAAACTTCATATATCTTTCCTCTTATTTCATCCTTTGTTTCCACCAAAAAAATTCTATCTAAGCATGCTTTCTGTATTTATATGTTCACACATTTCTTACCTCAACATTTATTTCCAAGAA
Source organism: Schistocerca piceifrons (assembly GCF_021461385.2). NCBI lineage: Eukaryota > Metazoa > Arthropoda > Insecta > Orthoptera > Acrididae > Schistocerca > Schistocerca piceifrons. The sequence continues at coordinate 544,684,891 of NC_060141.1, forward strand.
AATCCTACCTAAACCTGTTTTCTCAATGCATTTCTTCCAATTCATCGCAACTCATTCTCTTAGAGGCTACCCCCTCTTAAGCTAACTTAAATCTACTGAGCTCAGATGCTAAACTAAGGGACGAGGCAATGCAGCAGCACAAAATAAGTAACACAAACAGCAATGACCAAAAAATTGGAAAATTGCAAAGCAAGCTACAGTAAATCTAAATTACCAAGCAATGTAACATTACAACTAATATGAGCCAATGTGCAGCAACAAAAAAATAAATTTGGCTTAGCAGAGTAACACAAAATAAAGTTCAGTAGCACTATGCCTGGCAAACAGCAGATATCTAAACATGACATAACTCAAGCAAAAAAAATAATACACTAAAGATAACAATGCAGATAAGGGAAATGTATATTCACATCTTAATGTCTATGTAATTAAAGTGGTGCACCACAACAACTGATTGTAAAAAGAAATATTACCATGTACTTGAAAAGAAAATTATGTGTTACTGTTACTAGTTCCTTCTTATTGTTCTTTCCTTTCCAAGTGCTCCTTTTTTAAAGAATGTGGATCATAAAATAATTATTTAATAGATCTGTTGACAGAAAGTGTTCACATTAGCAAATGCATTTCATTTTATAAAAGCAATGCTGCAACACAGCTGGAAACCAGATATCAAATGAAATAAGCAATTATGAAAAGCAAAGCATAAAAATATCATTCAATAGTCATGTGGCATTTCGTAAGTCAGTAGCACTCAACTCTCGGAGAAAGACACTTGTCATTATCAGGTTTGCAGATGTAAGAATATTTCCAAGGATAATGGCCTCCCCTTTTTTTTTTTGTTCTACCTGTGCCGCTGAAAAGGGCTCGCAATAATGGCTTTTTCTCCAGGCGTCTGACACAGCTGGGTGCCCGTGACGCATTACGTGCAGGTGGTCACTTAACTTTCGTACGGAAATATTTACGACAGCAGTTTCTGCTACCGTGGCAGTCTCATATAAAAATATTTCACAGGTCAAGAATTAGCGTTGCAAATCTGTAGAAACAAAATCCTATAAATATAAGTGTCCAAAAAAATTATTTGTCAGCATTGTGATACAGTCACACATTTCATAACTCTTAAAGTACGTTTCTTGGTTTCCAACATCCTTTTCATAAATCAGAGTCCCTAAACACTACTCATTATTCCTTACCTCATTATACATATACATATTCGTCGACACTTCTTCAATATTTCATCGTGAGAAATACATAGCATAATAAACATTCCTCAACAACATAATACACATCGTCATCGTAATAATAACATCATAACACTTCAGTCAAATCTCAAAATCGTCGTAACTTCCTCCAATAACTTCTAAGCCTAAAAAAATTCTCTGCTCATGTCAAAAGTGTCAGCTGCCTCAAACGTACTTTAAAAATCATGATCTCATACCAAATACATCATTCAAAGCTCTCATAGTATCACAATGATTCCGAAAAAATATGAACAGTTTACAAAGTACAGACAAAATACAGTTTCATAAGTGTGAAGTTATCCAACTGTATAATTGCGTAAACATGTGTCACTGATGTAGTAAAACAAATGTTTGTCTCTCTCAGTTAAATGATCAGATAGCTGTGTAATTTGTGTGTTAGAGAAATAAGGTACCGATGTGTAAAGTTGTATAAGCAAATACCATATTAGCTAGGGTTCCATGTGGTTGCCACACACATGGTACACAAAGTAAGCGTGTACCCCCCCTGAGGATTAATGTCATTATACCCTCAGGTGTTACAGATTACACCAATGGAATGAAATACATCACGGAAAACTTTCTTTGTAATTCAAAAATCTTTAAAAATAAATGTTTTAAGTATAAAATTGATCACTGAAATGCGTGTCCTGTAGCGCTAAATGTGCATCTTGTTGTAAGATAATCTCTGTGGAAGTGTCGTAGTTATTTTCCTCCGAAAGCTAAGTTCTGCAGAAGCCAATGTACTTACCTCATGATAAGCAAAAGTGAAATGCTTTGCGTATAGATATCGTAGTTATTATGCTTATTGGCGTGATGAAGAAAGTAGTGTACAGTAACGTAATGTTGTGCCACGAAAAAGGCTGTCTCATTGTTGCTATACCACAAAAGTTACTACTAAAACATGTTTTTCTTTCCAGAAGAATTCAGAAAACTGTGCAGATATAAAACAGATACACCGCAAAAGCAACATTGTAAATTGTCACTCATTAGTAGCGTCGTGATAAAAATCGTGTAGCTGTCACATAAACTAACCTCTGTGTCATCTGGTATCTCTCAGAAAGCACTTTAAATTCAGAATGTATTTTCAAATAAACCAAAATGTTGCATTAAAATCTCATTAGCAGTACTGGTAAATGTTCTAAGTATGTAAGCCTTATAGTCGTTCCATAATCGTGCAACTAACAAGCAAGAATGTACAAATAACAACACTGTGTCGTCTGTTCACTATAACAATGCATTTGTAATTTCTATTTAAAAATGTTCCCTAGGTTCTAGATTGGATATTTAACTTCAAACATTGTTGCAGGTTAACAGTTTCTTAAGTCTTTCAAAGCATACTAGTAATGTAAAGTGGAAAGTTTTATGGCAAAGACAAAGTTAAAAAGCAGATTATCTCTCAGTAAGCGGTTTTACATGTGAAGTGTAGTGCAATCCTTTACTCTTCCTAGTACGCAGACTTTCAGCTTCAAAGCAATTATCATGTTGTTTACATCGGTAAAGAATGCTAAATCTTTTCTCAAGGTTCGCGTCTTTGTTATTTTTCTCTGAGCCAGCCGGCGCACGCGGCTGCCTGCGGTGCGAGTCATTGTCTGTCTCTTTGTTGGCGCGCGTCGTTATTGGGATTAGGAGACCTAACTTCTACAAATTCGCCTTGCCGAGAGGGCCCAGCTCTGTTAGAATCCCGCCAGTTCTGATGAAATTCACGTCTGTCGTTTTGTCGGTAGTTTACATAGTTTCTTGTTTGTCGGTCATGTGGTGGAGAATTTCTCCCTGAATCGTAACTCTGCGCCGAACTGTTGCGTCTGAAGTTATTCTGCCTCCCTTGATAATACTTGTTTTGGTTCCCATATTGTCTGTTTCTCTGATTGTCTCTGTGATAGTCATTACTACGGAAATGCGATCTTTCTCTGTAACTATTATTACTCTGCCAACGGTTGTCGTACGGGTGGTGTCTGTTTTGGTCACGATTTGCGTTGTAAGAATAGACTTGTCGTGTCCAGTTATTGTTTCTATCGTCACGGAATTGTGACGGATGTGACCTGTAGTGATTGTTTTCCTGTTTTCGCATCCCGCGACTGTCTGTGTCGATTTCTAATTCTTGTAACAGTCCCTGAAAAGCTTCAATGTCATCTTTGCAACGTCCTGCTAAAATAATATGCCGTAAATGTTCAGGCAATTTGAGTAAGCAAATGCGGATGAGTTCTGAGGGGCTGTATGGGTTTGTCAGGTACTGATTCTTGTGCAACATGTCTTCAAAATATTTCACAAGACTGGAGAATTCAGATTGTTCGAAATGTTTCATCATTATGATGCCATGTTTTACGCGGTCTTGTTTGGCTTGAGACCAATATGCTGAGAGGAAGACATGGTAAAATTCTCCTTCACTGTGGCAATCGTGAATGACCGATCGCATTCTTACAGCTGGTTCATTCTCTAAGTAGCCACACATAAATTCTAATCTGTGTTCCAACGACCAGTTGGGAGGAAAACAATGAGAGAATTGATGGAGCCATGCTTGTGGGTGAATGTCGTTCCCAGAATTCTTAAATGTTTTGAATTTACGTGTAGTAATGAACAGCTTATAGTCAAAATCGTCATGTCGGCGAGTCGCATATCGGTCATTGTTAGGTCGTGTCGGCCGTTCCATCTCAAAATTCGGTGCACATTGCCAATTTCTTTCATAACTTCCGAAATGCCCTGTGTTATTATTTTGCGGCTTTTCCGTGTTTCTAAGTCCCTCTTCCCGTATTGGAGCGCGAGTGGCCTCTGAAATACGTAATTCTTGTATTACCTGAGTCAGCTGATCTTGTACTTCCCGGATTTCTCTTTGGTGTTGCGTATTAATTTGATTCTGATTTTGTTTGAATTTCCTAATTTGTTCGCACTCTTCTGTGTCATTAAAGACTACCGGTCTTGCGTCAATCAGATTATCATCTACCTTCGTAGATAAATTAGTGAACTGATCCAAAAGTTCGGCTACTTTCTCCGATAGTGTACTTATTTCCTCAGTGTGTTTTTCTGAACCAAGTTTCAGAGTATCTACTGTGTCCTTAAAGTTTTCCTGAGTTTTTGCAAGTTGCGTAACCGAATCGGTAGATGCAACTGAGTCAAATTTAGCTTGCAAGGTCTCATGATTTTCATGAACAATAATTTGCAGTTCTTTTATGGCTGCTTCGTGATTCTGTAATGCCTTTTCATGCCGCGAAAAAATAGGTTGAAAATGCTCACAAATTTGCGTTTTTACGTCATTACAGACTTTTTGACATTTCGATTCAATGTTATGTAACTCAGTAGTTAAATCTTCACGCGTTTGTTCAAGAGTTTGTTCCAATGAGTCTAACTTTTGAAGCTGTTGCTGTGTTTGTCTCTGATTTTGTTCCATTGTGTCTAACTGTTGCTGTGTTTGTCTCTGGTGTTGTTCCATTGTGTCTAACTTCTTGAGATTTTGTTCCACTGTGTCTAACTTTTCAAGCTTTTGTCCCATTTGTTGCATTAATTGTAATAACAATGCACTGGTGTCTGAAACATGTTCCTCAGTGCTTTTCGGCAGTGAAGTTGCACCGGCAACATTCACATTTTGACAAGCGGAAAATGTGTCTTGACTCATTTGAGAAAACGGTGAGAACCCAAAACCTGAGTCTGCAGTATTTGCAATATTGTGTTCTGTCATTCCCGATTCCTGAAGCGAGCTGTTGCCGACCAATCGATCGATAACGCTTCCCTGTTCACTACCTGTTTCACTGTCTACACCATTGTTTGCCGCCCGCTCCATTTCCCTATGCGCAATTACCAAATTACTACTTTGAACATTAGTTAAATCATTACTCTGCGGCGCTAACACACTGCCTTCGTCTTCACTGTCATTTCTCAGTTTACTTTGGAGCCTAGTATTACGTTTTTCACACGCCATAATTGTCACAATACTTCACACGATAACACAGAAAAGCACAATTTGAAGAGCAAAATAAAATAACATAGCAATGGAAATAATGTCTACTTAATTGCCAGCGCAGCTGCGAAATACTTGGTGCAAATCTACATGCATTTACACCAATTACACAAACTACAAGAAAAATCAGAAGATTCCAGTGAGGTATCCTAGGCTAAGGGTCGACATATGAAACGTCCCCTTTTTGAACAATTCTACATGACTATGCTTAAACTGACACACAATATTTTGTTAGCGCAACGCAATCTGACTTTCAAAATTCCCTACAAAAGAATGGCCCTGACTAACATTAAACTATACGTTTCACAAATCACTTACCTCACAAAAATCTTCGCTGCTCAAGCTACTGCAATACAGCGAGCGCCACTACTGCCAGCTAAATAAAAGATCCAAACTATGGAAGGCACTAACTACTGATAGGGATAGTTAGCAAATGAAAGACATTAATAGAGAACAAACAATGTATTTACCTTGATATCATCATATATAAATATGGCAGTTCATGACAAATTACTAAACTCCGCCATCTCTCTCCCCACATCCACCACTGCTGGCGGCTCACCTCCAACTGCGCAACGCTACGCGCTGTTCACAGCCAGCTGCCTAACACTACAATGGCAGACAACAATGCAAACTAGCCACAGACTGCACACAGCACAGCCAGTGATTTTCATATTGAGCGCTACGTAACGTTGCCAATAAGAAAACATAAACAGCCTACTTGTAACGTTGCCAATAAGAAAACATAAACAGCCTACTTACATAGAGAAAACATAAACAGCCTACTTAACTCAATGAAAGCGAAGCGTAGACATACAGCCCGGTTAGCTCCACGTCCGCTTAAAACGAGATATACTGGATACATAAGCAGAAGCGAAAATAACTTTTCAATTTTCAGCACACACCTCAGAGAATAATACACACTCCAATGAAAATATCGCGAGAAAGTTCACTACTTTACAGATGTCTTCAAAGGGTAATTGATGGACATGCTAGATGAAATACCTGTACAAATCTACAGTCACACGACCAAGCTCCCGGAAGAAATGTTAAAGCAACAAATAGAATAGCGCAGCAGAAAAATCATAGAAAATTTCCATAGCACCTTAATCAGCACATGAAAGGCATTCCATTACGCATTAATCAGCAAATACGCGACTACAAACGATGCATAGAAACCTTCAAGAGTACCTTAATCAGCATATGAATCGCAATCTATACAGTGAGAACTGCAACAGCAGAATACAATTGTACGTGTAATTCATCGAAATACAAATTAAACAATATTCTTGATTTCAAATGGTGCTGAAAGGAAATGAAATATTTATCGCGCAACTGTGACGAGATGGAACACTGTCTTACAATGGACTTAGTCATTGATCTTAATACAATCGCGTAGTAAACATGTAAGTGGGCTGCGTCTGTATTGGCAGCGCTGTGTAGCGCTTTGCATTGGATTTCTGACTGCGCTTTCTTTGTAACAGACTCTGTGGCTGGTTGGACTCGTTGTTGGAAGTTAATCGCCAGTAGTGTTGGGCAGTTGGAAGCTAGTCGCCAGCAGTGATGGAAGTACTGTTGGGCATATGGAGGTGAACAGCCAGCAGTGACGGATGTTAGATGTGAGAAGTTAGTATTGATGGAGGGTAGAGGTATGAAGTGCTAGCGTAGGCTAACGATCTGTACAGGTTCGACTTGGAGATTGAATATTATTCATGATTATATACGTTTGTACTAGATGTCAATGACGATTTATACTCTTGTCTGAACTGGATGTCACATTATTAAGGTAAAAAAAACATTATTTGGTTTGATAATGGAAAATAAATGATGAGGTAAGAAATATGTGAAAGTAAATACAGAAAGCATGCTTAAATAGGATTTTACTTTGTGGGAACAAATGTTGAAATAAGTAGAAAAGATCTGTGGGAAAACGAAGTTTTGATTGGAAATTATGACAAGTACTGCAGTACCACATGTTACACTGAAAACAAACCCTGTCCTTTCCTTTTGTGTTATGACGCTCTGTGTTTATGTGTACCCACGTGTATCCGTGTTCTTCCTGTCTCTGTGTATTTACCTGATAAGATTAATTGATTTTTTCTCTTATAGTACTAAGCTGCATTTACTATGATGAGGAATACTGTTATCCTCAAATCTAAAATATTCTTTACTTTGGAAAGATGTTTAGACATTATTTATTCTGTTCTGTTTTCTTTTAAAGCCCGTGTGTTGAGGTAGTATTTCAATGGATATCCTCATTTTTCATTTATTTTGTCACAATTCCTGGAATACTCATGTATATGCTTATTCCTATTCCTTTAAAAGCCTGTATTTCTATAAATGTTATCTGTATTATCATGTTCTTTAATGATGTTTTCTGTACATTTATATTGTGTTCCTACGCCATAAAATTGTGAACTGTATAGACACCAGTTCTTCAAATTAAGTAAATAGTAGGGATTCATTTTACTGCACACATTTCTGTTGGTCATACTGTATGTGTAAAATCTAAGATGCTAAATGTCTGTGTTAGTGTTTGGACTTGTGTTGATAATACAGCAAGGGACTAGTTAACAGTATTACTGGTTCTAAGGACATTTCCAAACAAAACAAAAGTGCACAAGTGGTGGTTTAAGGACTTGCTTTATTATCCGCAAGACTCTTCAGTTGTGATTGTGCACCTGCACAGTCGCAATGGATGGCTGCTGGCCATCTCTACAAGGATTACAGTGGGTCTGCACCCTTGGTGGCTCACTACTACCATAATCTCTACAAGAAATGCTGTGAGTGTGAGTCTGCTCTGTGGTGATCTACCAATTCTACAAATATTCTTCAAGACTTCGACTGACTCTGCTGTGGGTATGCTCTGTTGTGGCCCATTAGCAATCTTCATGTCAAGAGTCAGCACTGTGTTTCCGTTGGGAGGACAACACTTCTACAAGACTGCATGGTGATCCACTACTTGCGTGTGTATTTTATTCTTCTGCTCAGATTTTGTACATAAAATTGTCATAGACAACTACTCTGATAAATGATTAGAACTGTCTTTAGGGATTGTGAGTACAATTTTTGCTTTTGACCAACAGTGCATTAATAATTATGTGCATTTGATCTATTTGATATTGTTAATATAAAAAATTTTAACAAATTGATCCTGACCACTGCCCAAAATAATTAGTAAAATTTTTTTGTGGGGAGCATGGGGGCTATGTAAGTAGGCTGGTTCTGTGTTGGCAGCGCTGTGTAGCGCTTTGCATTGGATCTCTGAATGCGCTTCCTTTGTAAGAGGCTCTGTGGTTGATTGGACTCGTTATTGGAAGTTAATCGCCAGTAGTGTTGGGAAGTTGGAAGTTAGTCGCCAGCAGAGATGGAAGTACTGGTGTTCATATGGTGGTGAACAGCCAGCAGTGACGGATGTTAGATGTGAGAAGTTAGCATTGATGGAGGGTAGAGGTCCGAAGTGTTAGCAGCGGCTAATGATCTCTACAGGTTTGACTTGGAGATTGAATATTATTCATGATTATATACGTTTGTACTAGATGTCAATGACGATTTATACTCTTGTCTGAACCGGATGTCACATTATTAGGGTAAAAGATACATTATTTGGTTTGAAACAAAATCTTTCCTTTGCTAACCACATGCCTATTAGTAGTTAGTGGCTTTAGTAGTTAGAATCTTTTATTTAGCTGGCAATATTGACACTTGCTGTATTGCAGTAGTTCGCGTAATGAAGATTTTTGTGAGGTAAGTGCTTAATGAAATGTATAGGTTATTGTTAGAATTTCTTTTTAGTCAGGGCCCGTCTTTTGAATTAATCATTTGAAGTCAGGTTGTAATTTTTTTGAGGTCAGATTACGTTGCGCTAGAATATTGTGGGTCAGTGTTGACATGATAAGAAAAAGTAAAGAGAAAGTACGTTCAGTACATTCAGTTTTACTCAGCTGTTTCAGAATCAAATAACGTAAAAGTTTCATCTTCTCAGTCATTCAGCAATTTAAGTACAGACATACACACATTTAAATAAAGATGTTTCAAATTGAATACATCAAAAATTATGTAAGACATAATAAAATTCGTTGCATCAACATCTGTCATTGTGACAATATTCGCAATAAATAAGCCACCATGACACACAGTGTAGTTCATTGAGGAACTTCTCCCTTGTATATAAAATATCGTTGTCATGTGAATCACATCATGCTGGGCAACGAAGGCACAACAATTAAGGAAAATATACTCTCCTGGAAATTGAAATAAGAACACCGTGAATTCATTGTCCCAGGAAGGGGAAACTTTATTGACACATTCCTGGGGTCAGATACATCACATGATCACACTGACAGAACCACAGGCACATAGACACAGGCAACAGAGCATGCACAATGTCGGCACTAGTACAGTGTATATCCACATTTCGCAGCAATGCAGGCTGCTATTCTCCCTTGCCGGTCTAGGAATGGTAGAACGATGGGTTCGATGACGGTTTGGATGTACCGTGCACTATTCAGTGCCCCTCGACGATCACCAGTGGTGTACGGCCAGTGTAGGAGATCGCTCTCCACACCATGATGCCGGGTGTTGGCCCAGTGTGCCTCGGTCGTATGCAGTCCTGATTGTGGCGCTCACCTGCACGGCGCCAAACACGCATACGACCATCATTGGCACCAAGGCAGAAGCGACTCTCATCGCTGAAGACGACACGACTCCATTCGTCCCTCCATTCACGCCTGTCGCGACACCACTGGAGGCGGGCTGCACGATGTTGGGGCGTGAGCGGAAGACAGCCTAACGGTGTGCGGGACCGTAGCCCAGCTTCATGGAGACGGTTGCGAATGGTCCTCGCCGATACCCCAGGAACAACAGTGGCCCTAATTTGCTGGGAAGTGGCGGTGCGGTCCCCTACGGCACTGCGTAGGATCCTACGGTCTTGGCGTGCATCCGTGCGTCGCTGCGGTCCGGTCCCAGGTCGACGGGCACGTGCAACTTCCGCCGACCACTGGCGACAACATCGATGTACTGTGGAGACCTCACGCCCCACGTGTTGAGCAATTCGGCGGTACGTCCACCCGGCCTCCCGCATGCCCACTATACGCCCTCGCTCAAAGTCCGTCAACTGCACATACGGTTCACGTCCACGCTGTCGCGGCATGCTACCAGTGTTGAAGACTGCGATGGAGCTCCGTATGCCACGGCAAACTGGCTGACACTGACGGCGGCGGTGCACAAATGCTGCGCAGCTAGCGCCATTCGACGGCCAACACCGCGGTTCCTGGTGTGTCCGCTGTGCCGTGCGTGTGATCATTGCTTGTACAGCCCTCTCGCAGTGTCCGGAGCAAGTATGGTGGGTCTGACACACCGGTGTCAATGTGTTCTTTTTTCCATTTCCAGGAGTGTATATTATGCAGATATGTTAACACAATACAGTAAGGTGTAACTACAATCGTGACATAGTATTAACGCGGATCTGACATACATGTAAGTGTTATGACATAAATAGAACTGTTCACACCAAACACATCTTAAATACAAATTACGAAAGTAGTTACCATATGAACCATACTATTACTGGTAGGCTGCATTTATTATCCACATTCGACGTATCGACTCATTACAAATTTTATTCTTTGTAACAGGTGGCATCTGAAAATAGACCATGCCCGAAACTCGTTAGCCAACACTTAATACCTAGCTGCTAGCAGCTCTGGTGTAAACTTTTAAAAATGTATTTTTTCAGCTCTTGAAAGAGAAATATCACACCCCTGTATCAACCCCCACTACCCGAAAACTGAGCGGTTGCAACTCGTATATAGCAGATAATAATGGTATTGGTTTTACCAATTCTCGGACTAATTACTTTTAAACGGAATATTCGAAACCGGATTTTGCCGCAAACATTGCCGGGCGACAGTGGCCGGCAATATTGCCATACATTTGGCTGTAATTCGTGTGGCTGTGATATTGCCAGACAATACTGCCGGCCTATATTTTCAGCAATAGCCAATCTTTACAGTCCACGTAAACGTACTTTTACGTGGTTTACAGATGAAGAGGACTAGTGATGATCGAATAAGATTCGTAATGCCACAGTATTTATTATGAGAATTGATCATTTTTTCTGTTAGATGATTTTTTCTTAGTACGGTATTTTCAGAGACTACGATCTAAAACAGAAAAACCAATTTACAAACACAGAATTTAAAGATATAACCACTTCTCTTTCACAAAGAACACTTTAAAATAAACATAAAGTAAAATATGGTCCCGTGGATGAGCATATGGTGCATGGGATGTCTTTGAGACGCGTTGTCATACTAACTGTAACTCCAGGGTTAGGCACGAATATAGATGAAATTAGCTGTACACCGCTTCTCACGTAACACCTAGCGCTACATACGCGCAGCCCTTGTACATGGCGCCTTCATTTTCGCACATGCGACAACGCATGTTATGTAATTTACATTTCATATACATAATATACCATCCGTAATTATGAGCCATACTTTATTTTGTTTGTTTTAAAGTATGCTTTTGACAAGTAGAAGAATACGATTTTTAAATTATATGTTTGTAGTTTTATATATATGTTTTACATTGTTTCTGGAGATGGACGACTTTGGCTGATATGTGAAAATTTTGTGATTGCGTCAGAGAGAAAATAAAAAAAACATCAAACAATCAGTCATGGTACTCCATGCATGAATCGTCGTTTCTTGTAGATAGTGATAATGTTGTGTCTCTGGATTTTTCGTAATAAACAGACTCCCATCACACTTTATTCAGGCTTTGGGCTGGCTAAATGGCAAGAGCAAACTGTCATTTAGGCGTGTTTAAAATCAGTTTTTTTGTATTTTTTATTTTTTGTATTTAATTTTTTAAATTTTATATTTTATTTTTAAATTTGTAAATTACTATGAGTATTTACATTTTGTACATTCTTTTCATATATATCGTCCAACACTAACATATGGCTTCATTCAAATTTTTGGACATAGGAGATTGCTTTAAACAAGCCCTGATGTCACCATCCTCTTCATACTTTTCTAATGTTTTTTCCAGTCTTTCATCAAGTTCCGTATAAGCTGTTTTCTTTCGTTTGCCTTCCATATTTAATTTTCACCTCATCAGTGCACTCATCCATAGCTCGTGGTCTAGTGCCTAGCGTTACTGACTCTGGATCACGCGGTCCCGGGTCCGATTCCCGGCTGGGTTAGGGATTTTCTGTGTTGTCCTCATCATTTCATCATCATCATCATTCGTGACGGGATTGGATTGTGCAAAAACTGAACTGTGTAGAAATTGGGAATTTGTACGGGCGCTGATGACTGCGTAGTTGAGCGCCCCACAAACCAAACATCATCATTAATGCACATACCGAGTTCTCTGCTTCTGTCTTCATACACTCAATCATGTTTTTAATTTTAGGATTCGGTTTTCCGAGAAGATTATTAATTTTGTTGTGCCAACCTTCTACAGTGTTGGCTGTTCGATGGCGCCGTCTGTAGCAGCTCCAAAGACTGGTCGGGTTTTTGTCATTTTCCAACCATCTAGCTACAAAATAATCGAAAAACTGAGAATGCTTGGCGATATCCGGTGCTTGTGAATGTATCACGAGCCAGCCATGGCAGACATCTTCAGGTCTAAGGAAACCCAGAGCAGCGCGCACGCGAATTTGCAGCCTTACTTCTTCGTTTTCTCTGTATTCACAAGTAAATCCCAAGTCTTGCACTTTCCCCCAGAGAGATTTCTTCATACGGAAATGGCAGCCATGCAGCTGAACCGACGAGATCACAACTTTTAGCGCGGAAATCGCAGCTGATTCGAAATCAACGGTGACATTATTAGATTTCCATTCTGATACATTATCCACAACATCGCGGAAAAGACGGATATATGTTTCTTTTCTTTTGTTTGGTAATAATGCAAAAGCCACCGGATAGATGTTTGTTTCATAATTTGAACTTCCGTAGTCTGCACGAATAGTATACAGGGTGAAAAGTATTTAAACCGACAAACTCTAGAAGGTTGTAGAGGACATCAAAACAAATGTTTTTCCCTAATGCCAATTTTTCCTATGAAGATTATTTAAACCGGTGGAGGCCGTATTACGCCATTCAGTTGTTAGAGGCCGTATTACGATCTTCAGTTGTTAGAGGGCGTATTGCGCTCTTCAGTTGTAGGCAACTGCTGTCCATCAGTGTAGTAATGCATTGTCTTTGTTTACATATGGAGCGATACAGCTGGAGTGAGTACACTGAAATGGTTGGTGCATACTATCTAGCGCACCACAACGCACGAGCTGCACAGCGGGTTTATCAACAACAATATCCTAATCGCCGTATCCCGCATCATACGACCTTTGCTGCTGTGTACCAACGTCTGCGTGAGACCGGGTCATTTAGCAGATTACCTGGACAGGGACGCCGTCACACGGTAAGAACGCTGCAAATTGAGGAAGCTGTCTTGCAGCATGTGGAGCGGGATCCTTCAATCGGCACTCTTGCAATTGCACGTAACATTGGGACGAATCAGAAGAATGTAAGAACAGTCCTTCGAGAGCAATTGTTACGTCCATTTCACTTACAGCGTGTCCACAACCTGGAACCAGTTGATTATCCACCCAGAGCGCAGTTTTCGCAGTGGTACCTGGAACAGTGTGAAATGCATCCTACATTTCCATCCTCTGTGTTGTTTACCGATGAAGCAACGTTGGGCGCGATGGAGTCTTCAACATGCACAATTCGCAAGTTTGCAGTAACTGTTACTAGCGATCATCAAATGCGGTTCTTCGTTAATGTGTGGGTCGGTGTTGTTGGAGACTGTTTAATTGGGCCGTATCTAGTACCCAGGCCATTAAATGGCAGGCACTATTACAATTTTCTCGCCAGAGCATTGCCAGAATTGCTGGAAGACGTCCCACTCCCTACAAGACAACACATGTGGTTCCAACATGACGGGACGCCAGAACATTTCAGTCGAAGTGGACTTTTTTGTGTGGGAAGAGATGCGCAACCTTGTTTACGCAACTCCTGTTGCATCAGAAGAGCATCTGGTTGCCCGGATAGTAGCAACAGCAGGATCAATTCAGGATACTCCTGAGGTTTTTGCCCGTGTCAGACAGAACACGATCCGACGATGTAACCTTTGTTTACGTGTCAATGGAGGCATTTTTGAAAATCTACTGTAATTGAAATTGGGTTGTGTTTATGTGTTGTCTCTTGGCCATACCAAAATTGAAAAGTGTTTGTTAGTTTAATTAATTTGCCGCCAGAGAAATCTTTCTCTACCGGTTTAAATACTCCTCATAGGAAAAAATGACATTAGGGAAAAATATTTGTTTTGATGCCCCCTACAACCTCCCAGAGTTTGTCGGTTTAAATACTTTTCACCCTGTATATTTGTGAAAACTGCTTGCTGCAGCATTTGAAGGTCTCATCCATGAAAAACGTCTTGTTTAGTCTTTAGAGCCTCTCTTCCTGCTTTTCCGCTAAAAACTATGATCCTGTCTCCATAGCTGCCATCACTCAAGAGAAAACTGCTGCCATCATTCATGGTTAGTAATTCTGCTTGGAAATCAACTTCTTGTCGTGTTTCTGGCTCTTTCTGATTGCCGTGCGATTTCGCCCATGCATGTATTCTTCATTGCTTCATTGCTTGCTGTTCTGGCATTTCGGTAACAATATCATACATTCGATTGTGCAGTTCGCGTAACTCTTCGATATATATTTTAGGAATCGAAGTCTCTTTCTCTTATGATCTCTTCTTCTCCTGATTCAAAGAATTTTTTACTTATAAGCGAGCGACATCCGGTGCCCCACATTGATGATCGTTTGAAGTAAGCACGACAGAGTCTTTGGTTTAAGCATTCCTCGGCAATATGTTGTTCTATGTTTCGAACAGCGCCATATCACAATCCCATCTGCTTCGGTTCTCTTTACGAAGTATAAGTAACCATCATAGTGGGCACATGATTTACCGTGGGTAGTTGTTGAAAGTTCCATATGTAACGTATAAGCACACAGAGACACAAGGCGAACGAGCTGAACACTCCGAAAGTTAGTCTCACACTGATAGTGACTAGCCAAGCGGTCAGTCACTTGAGTGGACGAGGAGTTCCCGAATGCATGTAGGCCGTGCCCCACAGCAATCGATTCCGGTGGATGACAAATCCCGGGAGCGCAGGTAGGCTCTGCCCTTGATCAGGTAGCTTCCAGCAAAACTGTGTGCGAATTTCACAGATTTATGGCTGGGTGCGATTTTCACACTAAGGCTCTTTACAAGCCCTAATTTCTCGTATCTTATCTTCGTGGTCCGTGCGCGGAATGTACGTTGGCGGCAGTAGAATTGTTCTGCGGTCACCCTCAAATGCCTGTTCTCTAAATTTTCTCAACTGTGCTCCTCGAAAAGGACGTCGTCTTCCCTCCAGTAATCCCTGTTTGGGTTCCCGAAGCATCTCTGTAGCAGTTGCATGTTGTTCGAACCTGCCGGTAACAAATCTAACTGCCCGCCTTTGAATTTTTTGGATGCTTTCCTTTAATCCGACGTGGTGTAGTTCCCGAACACTCGAGTACAACTCCACGATTGGTCGCACTATTGCCCTGTATACGGCATCCTTTACAGGTGAACCACACTTTGTCCAATAAACTGAAGTCGACCATTCGTTTCAGTACTACTATCCTTACATGCTCCTTCCATTTCATACTACTTTGCGACGTTACGCCTAGAGTAGACATTTAATCGACTTGACCATGTCGAGCAGCACGCTAGCAATGATATATTCGGACATTATTAAGGAAAATCCAGGAGAATTGCCCCAATTTAATCCTCGTACCACTGAAACGATAAGTGAAATAAGTGTTAGTGTTTTTGGTGTTGAGGAACAGCTGAAATAGGGTCTGATGTGGCCGAGCGGTTCTAGGCGCTTCAGTCCGGAACCGCGCTGCTGCTACGGTCGCAGGTTCGAATCCTGCCTCGGGCATGGATGCGTGTGTTGTCCTTAGGTTAGATTAGATAGGTTTAAGTAGTTCTAAGTTCTAGGGGACAGATGACCTCAGATGTTAAGTCCCATAGTGCTTAAAGCCATTTGAACGATGTTTTTTTTTAATTCCTGTCTGATTCTATATAGAATTTCCGGCTGAATTAGCCCCTCTGTTAAAATCCCTCGAACAAAAAACTGTGCCCAGTAGTTGGAAGAAAGCACGGGTCACACCTGTAAACAAGAAGGCCAGGAGAGATCCACAAAGCTACCGCCCATTATCCTTGACATCGATTTGTTGTGGAATCTTAAAAGATATTTTGGGCTCAAACATAATGAGATATCTCGAACAGAGTGTCAGCTGGCATGGATTCCTGATTATACGAAACCCAATTTGTACTTTTTTCACGTGACATATAGAAAGCTTTGACCCAAGACAGTCAGATAGATGCAGTATTTCTTGATTTCCGAAAAACGTTTGACTCAGTACCACACCTACGGTTATTGTCAAAAGTACTATCTTATGGGATATCAAGCAAAATTTCTGACTGGATGGAGGATTTTTTGATAGGAAGGATGCAGCGTGTTATCTTGGATGGAGAGTCGTCATCAGATTTAAACGTAAATTCGGGTCTGCCCAAGGGGAGTATGTTGGGACTCTTACTGTTCATGTTATATATTAATGATCTTCCGGACAACATTAATGTTAACCCAAGACTTTTTGCACATGATGCAGCTATCTGTAATGAAGTACAGTCTGAAAGAAGCTGCATAAATATTCAGGAAAACCTTGATAACATTTGAAAGTAGTGCAAAAATTGGCAACTTTTTTCAAATGTTCAGAAAGTAAAATTGTGCACTTCACAAAACGAAAAAAACATAGTATCCTATGACTACAATATCAATGAGTCACTATTCGAATTGGCCAACTCATACAAATATCTGCGTGTAACATTTTGTAGGGATATAAAATGGAATGATCACATAGGTTCAATCGTGGGTGTAGCAGGTGGGTAGACTTAGGTTTATTGGTAGAATACTGAGAAAGCGCAATCGTCTACAAAATATATTGCTCACAAGTCACTCGTGGGACCCGTACCAAATAAGTCTACCAGGGGATACGGAACGTATACAGAGAAGGGCAGCATGAATAGTCACATGTTTATTTGACCTGTGGGAGAGTGTCTCAGAGATGCTGTCGAAACTTTATAGCTAGACTCCTGATGATAGACGTAAGCTATCCAAAGAAGGCCTACTTATAATGTTTCAAAAATCTGCTTTACATCTCTGAATCGGAACATACTGACTTTTATAATGCAAGCAAATATTCCATAATGTTGAAAGATATGTTTTGTTGTACAGATTTGCGTCTTGGAATGAAAATGAAGTTAGTTTTCTGCTTTACCAGTCTTGCAGCACGTCGCATATACTTCTGAGTTGTTCTGCCACGAGTAATTTCCCTCTTAAAGAAATATTTATTTCACTTTCAGACACCCTTTTTACAACGTTGTAGCTAACTCTTAAACTTAGCTTCACTTTCCCACTCAGTTTTGTAAATTTGAGTGTATTTTACTTTTTCGCGATCTCCGGTTGCGCTCATTTCCGCTTTTAACTTTCACGAAAACAAACTATTTCAAACGTTTGTGGACTAACTGTACGGCTAGAAATACACCATGCACAACAAACAGCGAACTGAGGCATCTTAATTTTAACAATGAAATGCAGTACGCCAGTAATTGTTAAGAGTATGCATCGCGATAACCGAATGCATTTTTACATTTTCAGACCCTTCACTCCTACAGTCCCACTAACACAAGACAGTTGACAGCAAGTGACACATCTTACCATCACCGTTACTCTACATATACAGCTTAGACACCATAGCTTTGCAAGCACGACTGTCATTGTTACTCACGTCTTTAGCATAATTTTAGCTACGAAAATACCGATACCATTGAACAACTTTACTTTCTTGCAACGAATAACGAAGGGACTAATGCAGACTCATTTTGACAGCATTATAGGGAAATAAATGACATGTATTTTCAGCTTACAAGGGAACGTCACCTACGAAACATCACTGATTTCGTCCAAATTTATCGTACAAGCCAGACATTAAAGTAACAGAAAAGTAGGAGCTCCAGAGATCAGGCGTTTAGGGGAAAAAAAATTGGTTGGGTGCAAGGACGTAGTCAAAGAGGGGGTCCAGGGCCTGGAACCGCCCTCCCTTCCCCCATCGTCTAAATGAAATTACGCACGACCTAGTTGGGGTGTAGCAAGATTGAAAATATTTTGATTTTCAATCATACGATGAAAAAAGGGTTACGCACAACCGACAGTAAATACCGCCGCCGATAGATTTAAACTCTTTATATCGATAGCACTATTGTCTGTCCGAATGGAAAAACTGATGGAAGCCGACCTCGGGGAAGATCAGTTTGGATTCCATAGAAATGTTGGAACACGTGAGGCAATACTGACCCTACGACTTATCTTAGAAGAAAGATTAAGGAAAGGCAAACCCAGCATTTGTAGACTTAGAGAAAGCTTTTGACAATGTTGATTGGAATACTCTCTTTCAAATTCTGAAGGTGGCAGGGGTAAAATACAGGGAGCGAAAGGCTATTTATAATTTGTACAGAAACCAGATGGCAGTTATATGAGTCGAGGGGTATGAAAGGGAAGCAGTGGTTCGGAAGGGGGTGAGACAGGGTTGTAGCCTATCCCCGATGCTATTCAATCTGTATATTGAGCAAGCAATAAAGGAAACAAATGAAAAGTTCGGAGTAGGTATTAAAATCCATGGAGAAGAAATAAAAACTTTGAGGTTCGCCGATGACATTGTAATTCTGTCAGATACAGCAAAGTACTTGGAAGAGCAGTTGAACTGAATGGACAGTGTCTTGAAAGGAGGGTATAAGATGAACATCAACAAAAGCAAAACGAGGATAATGGAATGTAGTCGAATTAAGTCGGGTGATGCTGAGGGAACTAGATTAGGAAATGAGACACTTAAAGTAGTAAATGAGTTTTGCTATTTGGGTAGCAAAATAATTGATGATGGTCGAAGTAGAAAGGATATAAAATGTAGACTTGCAATGGCAAGAAAAGCGTTTCTGAAGAAGAGAAATTTGTTAACATCGAGTATAGATTTAAATGTCAGGAAGTCGTTTCTGAAAGTATTTGTATGGAGTGTGGCCATGTATGGAAGTGAAACGTGGACGAAAAATAGTTTAGACAAGAAGAGAATAGAAGCTTTCGAAATGTGGTGCTACAGAACAATACTGAAGTTTAGATGGGTAGATCACATAATTAATGAGGAGGTATTGAATAGAATTGGGGAGAAGAGGACCATGTGGCACAACTTGACTAGAAGAAGGGATCGGTTGGTAGGACATGTTCTGAGACATCGAGGGATCACCAATTTAGTATTGGAGGGCAGCGTGGAGGGTAAAAATCGTAGAGGGAGACCAAGAGATGAATATACTAAGCAGATTCAGAAGGATGTAGGCTGCAGTAGGTACTGGGAGATGAAGAGGCTTGCACAGGATAGAGTAGCATGGAGAGCTGCATCAAACCAGTCTCAGGACTGAAGACCACAACAACAACAACATTGTCTGTCGCCCATCCCTACAGTAGCCAAGGCCAAATGCTGTTCATTGTTGGCCTTCATTGCGCTCAGCTGTTTTATTAATCAGTTCAGTTCGTACACGCAGTTGAATTTAATGTAAGTGCTGCTGTTTATTGTTTTTGTGCTGAGTGCTTTTGTAATAATTTCTAGGTACGGATAAATTTGTAACAATAAAGAAGAAGAGAAAGTTACAAATATGCAACATACCTATAATAGCCTAATTACCTATCTACAGCAGTTTAATTTTAGCACTGTTGTCGTTATTTGGAGGCTGGTAGAACTTTCGTGTTGCAATATTTCAGTATTTCAGAAGGCAGCAGAGCGGTAAACATGATAACAGGTAACATTAAATTAAACTCAGTGCATAAAAATACATTTGAATTTGCCTTAGTCGCCTAAAAATCGCGCTGATCAACAAAAATATCGCCCAAACGGGCGATGGTTGCATTTCTTTCGAACAATTGCTCACGATTATATCTGTTGTTGTTGTTGTGGTCTTCAGTCCTGAGACTGGTTTGATGCAGCTCTCCATGCTACTCTATCCTGTGCAAGCTTTTTCATCTCCCAGTACCTACTGCAACCTACATCCTTCTGAATCTGCTTAGTGTATTCATCTCTTGGTCTCCCTCTACGATTTTTACCCTCCACGCTGCCCTCCAATACTAAATTGGTGATCCCTTGATGCCTCAGAACATGTCCTACCAACCGATCCCTTCTTCTGGTCAAGTTGTGCCACAAACTTCTCTTCTCCCCAATCCTATTCAATACTTCCTCATTAGTTATGTGATCTACCCATCTAATCTTCAGCATTCTTCTGTAGCACCACATTTCGAAAGCTTCTATTCTCTTCTTGTCCAAACTATTTATCGTCCATGTTTCACTTCCATACATGGCTACACTCCATACGAATACTTTCAGAAATGACTTCCTGACACTTAAATCTATACTGGATGTTAACAAATTTCTCTTCTTCAGAAACGCTTTCCTTGCCATTGCCAGCCTACATTTTATATCCTCTCTACTTCGACCATCATCAGTTATTTTGCTCCCCAAATAGCAAAACTCCTTTACTACTTTAAGTGCCTCATTTCCTAATCTAATTCCCTCAGCATCACCCGAATTAATTAGACTACATTCCATTATCCTTGTTTTGCTTTTGTTGATGTTCATCTTATATCCTCCTTTCAAGACACTGTCCATTCCATTCAACTGCTCTTCCAAGTCCTTTGCTGTCTCTGACAGAATTACAATGTCATCGGCGAACCTCAAAGTTTTTATTTCTTCTCCATGAATTTTAATACCTACTCCGAATTTTTCTTTTGTTTCCTTTACTGCTTGCTCAATATACAGATTGAACAACATCGGGGAGAGGCTACAACCCTGTCTTACTCCCTTCCCAACCACTGCTTCCCTTTCATGTCCCTCGACTCTTATAACTGCCATCTGGTTTCTGTACAAATTGTAAATAGCCTTTCGCTCCCTGTATTTTACCCCTGCCACCTTTAGAATTTGAAAGAGAGTATTCCACTCAACATTGTCAAAAGCTTTCTCTAAGTCTACAAATGCTAGAAACGTAGGTTTGCCTTTCCTTAATCTTTCTTCTAAGATAAGTCGTAAGGTCAGTATTGCCTCACGTGTTCCAGTGTTTCTACGGAATCCAAACTGATCTTCCCCGAGGTTGGCTTCTACTAGTTTTTCCATTCGTCTGTAAAGAATTCGTGTTAGTATTTTGCAGCTGTGACTTATTAAGCTGATAGTTCGGTAATTTTCACATCTGTCAACACCTGCTTTCTTTGGGATTGGAATTATTATATTCTTCTTGAAGTCTGAGGGTATTTCGCCTGTTTCATACATCTTGCTCACCAGATGGTAGAGTTTTGTCAGGACTGGCTCTCCCACGGCCGTCAGTAGTTCCAATGGAATATTGTCTACTCCGGGAGCCTTGTTTCGACTCAGATCTTTCAGTGCTCTGTCAAACTCTTCACGCAGTATCATATCTCCCATTTCATCTTCATCTACATCCTCTTCCATTTCCATAATATTGTCCTCAAGTACATCGCCCTTGTATAGACCCTCTATATACTCCTTCCACCTTTCTGCTTTCCCTTCTTTGCTTAGAACTGGGTTTCCATCTGAGCTCTTGATATTCATACAAGTCGTTCTCTTATCTCCAAAGGTCTCTTTAATTTTCCTGTAGGCGGTATCTATCTTACCCCTAGTGAGATAGGCCTCTACATCCTTACATTTGTCCTCTAGCCATCCCTGCTTAGCCATTTTGCACTTCCTGTCGATCTCATTTTTGAGACGTTTGTATTCCTTTTTGCCTGTTTCACTTACTGCATTTTTATATTTTCTCCTTTCATCAATTAAATTCAATATTTCTTCTGTTACCCAAGGATTTCTACTAGCCCTCGTCTTTTTACCTACTTGATCCTCTGCTGCCTTCACTACTTCATCCCTCAAAGCTACCCATTCTTCTTCTACTGTATTTATTTCCCCCATTCCTGTCAATTGCTCCCTTATGCTCTCCCTGAATCTCTGTACAACCTCTGGTTCTTTTAGTTTATCCAGGTCCCATCTCCTTAAATTCCCACCTTTTTGCAGTTTCTTCAGTTTTAATCTACAGGTCACAACCAATAGATTGTGGTCAGAGTCCACATCTGCCCCTGGAAATGTCTTACAATTTAAAACCTGGTTCCTAAATCTCTGTCTTACCATTATATAATCTATCTGATACCTTTTAGTATCTCCAGGGTTCTTCCATGTATACAACCTTCTTTCATGATTCTTAAACCAAGTGTTAGTTATGATTATGTTGTGCTCTGTGCAAAATTCGACCAGGCGGCTTCCTCTTTCATTTCTGTCCCCCAATCCATATTCACCTACTATGTTTCTTTCTCTCCCTTTTCCTACACTCGAATTCCAGTCACCCATGACTATTAAATTTTCGTCTCCCTTCACAATCTGAATAATTTCTTTTATTTCATCATACATTTCTTCAATTTCTTCGTCATCTGCAGAGCTAGTTGGCATATAAACTTGTACTACTGTAGTAGGCGTGGGCTTCGTATCTATCTTGGCCACAATAATGCGTTCACTATGCTGTTTGTAGTAGCTTACCCGCATTCCTATTTTCCTATTCATTATTAAACCTACTCCTGCATTACCCCTATTTGATTTTGTGTTTATAACCCTGTAGTCACCTGACCAGAAGTCTTGTTCCTTCTGCCATCGAACTTCACTAATTCCCACTATATCTAACTTCAACCTATCCATTTCCCTTTTTAAATTTTCTAACCTACCTGCCCGATTAAGGGATCTGACATTCCACGCTCCGATCCGTAGAACGCCAGTTTTCTTTCTCCTGATAACGACATCCTCTTGAGTAGTCCCCGCCCGGAGATCCGAATGGGGGACTATTTTACCTCCGGAATATTTTACCCAAGAGGACGCCATCATCATGTAATCATACAGTAAAGCTGCATGCCCTCGGGAAAAATTACGGCTGTAGTTTCCCCTTGCTTTCAGCCGTTCGCAGTACCAGCACAGCAAGGCCGTTTTGGTTATTGTTACAAGGCCAGATCAGTCAATCATCCAGACTGTTGCCCTTGCAGCTACTGAAAAGGCTGCTGCCCCTCTTCAGGAACCACACGTTTGTCTGGCCTCTCAACAGATACCCCTCCGTTGTGGTTGCACCTACGGTACGGCTATCTGTATCGCTGAGGCACGCAAGCCTCCCCACCAACGGCAAGGTCCATGGTTCATGGGGGGGAGGACGATTATATCACTAGTATCAAAATATCGCCCAGTCAGATCACCAGGACGGTACACAGTTATGAAAATCAGTTCGGAGACGGAACAATGGGGAGCGGTTTATGGAGAGCGGAATGGGTGTGTGACGACATACACTCTGTAGCTCGTTCGTTTCTGAAAGATTTTTTCAGCGTGCTGCTTCAGTTCGTCCACGCCTTGTGCACATCCCCCTCCCCCCCCCCCCCCTTGCCCTTTGCCAAGAACCTATTTACGCTCTAGTAATATTATAATAACTGAAGTCAGAAATTCCACGCACAGTTAAATCTTAAAATATGCATGTGTTCATTGACTTCCAAATGACAATCGAGCACAGTTAAAGGAAAATCGTGCAATATCAGAATCTTTTATTATGAAGCATATTATTTTATTTTGAATCGATGTACAACACTCAGTTTTCACCAAATTCTCCACCGACCGTTATTGCTCTGAGTTAGCCTTCCCTGGATTTGGAGGGGAATCAATCCGCCGGCAGCCTTGAAAATGATTTTCTGTGGTTTCCCATTTTCAGTTTAGGCAAATGCCGTGGTTGGTCCCGTACTAGAATTCAGAGCCAAATCATTCCAAATTCCTTTCTTCCCTTTTAAAGATTCCAAATCGCTTAAAGTTGCTTAAATGAAATGAGCAGCATCGAAAACGAACCGAACATCTCTTTCAAGAACGTACTGACATATCATGTCTCCAAGTTTTACTACAAGAACTACGTTCTGCTGTGAGATGTCTTATTTGTAATTTCTTTCGAACAGTTAAGTCCAAGCGTCACAACTCTAACGTTACATAAACGCCGTACGTTGATTATCGTAGAGGGCTTGATTAGCATCAATGCTGTATAACCATGGATAAATACAACCTGATTTATGAGGTCGCATACATTGTAAGACCAGTTGAAATCAATGCGCGAATAATCAATGTTAAGATCCCGTAACTGTAGCTCATAGTATGTGTGTATTCATTATTGCTTAATAAATAACTTTGGTTGCTGCAGTCTCAGATTCACTGTTGAAATAATATTTTTATAAAAAAAGTGCGTGATAACATAAGGAAAGCGAGGAATTTATTGGAATGGAAGATACTTTAATAAAATTTCAAGTTGAACCAAGGAACCTGGGAAGCTTCGATGGCTGAAGGAATTCTGACTTGGTTTTTTGGTAAGTCATAACTATAAATACAAGATTGTTGCAGGGGAGAGATAACTATTGTCAAAAGAGATTTGAACCTGGTTAACCTTATAAGTTATTCAACCCAACGTTATACCTGTAATACCTCTGCTGTGCGATAGTGAATCTTGTATTAGAGGACCGAGTTGTGTTTTTTTAGCAAAGAGGCAATACTTTATATTAGAATCTTAATGCGTTTGGCAGAAGATCAAAGGTACCATAAAGGGATATTTAATTGTGCATTTGGGTATTCCCCAGCTATATCTATCAACTGTTATACTTTTTTAAGGAAAAGTTTTCTTGCTTAAATTTATAGACAAAGTAATGTTTGCATAAAGGCCACCCGAAAGCAAATTATGTACATAAAAAAGATAAATAAAAGTGTTTTCAGAATAAATGAAAAAATGAGCCTTTTTAAGATCCTCTTTAATAAATTGAATCCCCTGCCCCGTTTGCCAAAATCCTGGGTTCGTCCTTGTCAGGTGTGAGTAGGATTCGCAAACTGAGGGTTCCGTACAAACTTAATTATGTATATAGATAGTTTATCAATTCCTGGAATCGTATATACTGTCGATTTTTGCCTGTTATCGACACTGGTACTGGCAAGATATCGATCCCAACGGCACCAAGAGTTTAGAGAATGTTTTAATTTCAAATTTGAAGTCGAATAACAAATGACAAAAGAAATGTTTTCCTTGTGGTATTATTACAAATTAACAGGTTCGGTTTTTTCCCTTTACTTGTACTGTAAAAACTTGCTTGTTGTCAAATTTCATGATCCCAGGTCAACGAGATTGACCCAATAGGTTTTGATGCGTCAGTTTTAGAGTACCAAAATATGTGACATAAGTAGCCGTATCTTTTGTTTAAACTGACTTAGAAGCTTAAAATATTTACATTATCTAGGGACCATAGACTTCAACATGTGGCATAAATTTAAACTTGATACGTCTACTCGTTCCTGAGGATTCTTACCAGTCGGTCGAGGCACGAGCCATTTACTGCACGTTAGAACTGTTCCCAAGCAGCGGATGGCGTAGCGGAATGAGTACCTACAGTACGTTAATCCAGGGTCGTGGAAGCAACTTGTAACATCGCAGTTGCTATGTACTCGTCGTACAGAAATAAAGTTCACTCACCTTGCGGTGATTTCTTCTGCTGTAGTCCAATCAAGATGCCTTCCCCGTTAAAAACGATGTTCCTTTACTGTAGTAGAGTCAACAGCATTATGCGGATACAACGGTTGCAACAAATGTTTGTCAATATCAGGTTAACTGAACGATTCATTGAAAGGTGGTTTGTGAGTGAAAACTTCGATATATTAGCCAAGGCCGTGCTAATATTAAGTTCAACATTCACACAAAATCAGTCGCTCGTAATAGTCAGCTTATGGTAATTGACCAAACCCGTATTCAAAAGGATTACCAAACGGATTGTCTGTGACAGAATGCTTGCTTTCATATTACACAATTTGACCACTACGAATTTTCGATTAGTGGTCACTGCTTGTGTAACATGCCACGCCGATGTTTGGTTATTCAGAAGTCACAGCTTACATATTAAAATCGGAATTTTACGTGTTCATTTTTCTCACACGTTCGCCTCCACTTTGCAGCACTCCAAGGGCAAGTTTAATCATTATTCTGCAAAATTATCACACGTATTCAGAGCGATCCGCATGGAACATGATGACGGCTGAGCTCCGAACTGACTGTTTAGACCTCTCAAGGCAATTCTTTAACCCACAAAACACGCGCGAATCCACAGTACTGTGACTGTCCGATACACATCATAGCCAATCCGATATTAGTATTAAACCGCGCAATCCCGCTTTTTTAGCATTTGACCAATCACAGCTTAATAGGATATATGAACAATTTACTAAATGAACAAATTTAGAAACTCCTCGAAAAACAAAATAACTCTCTCTTTAAATAACAGAATTATCGTAAAAAATTTATTGTTTTCCCAGTCCCAAAACTGGCTAGTTGTACATTACAAAATTCCCCTGTGTGTGTACTTCACTTTCTCTGTACAATCACGGTTCTCACACCAACGTGTACTCAGTTAATAGATATCAATCAGTCGCAATAATCACATTAACTACAGTTTTGTTTCCAAAATATCTTTTAACTACTTGATAATTCCGTAGTCCATAAGAAGCTGATACCTTTCGGCCACAGTCATAACTACATGCAGCTAGCTACTGGATAGGAGCGCATTTGTCATCTGATAACCATGACTCAATGTCCGAAGCTATCTACCCGCTACTGTCACTTAACCAAGACGTGACATGAAGCGCAACGCCACAGAGTTCATACGGGTAAACTTTATTATTTTTAATTCTTACGTTATGTACACAGCAAATAATCAGAGGGCAAATAATCAGAGGTAATGCTCTCAGTATATGGTATATGATTGAATGAAACCTTATGTGCAGGAGAACAAATTTCTTCTGTTAACTGATTAGTAGGGAGGACAAACAAATCCACACTTACATGACAAGATTTTTCAAGATGAAGAAGGATTCACGTCGTGCAATATTAAAATGATTTCCCAAAATTCACACCTCTAGGACAACCCTGCCATGTTTATTTTTATCGTCAGCTAAAGAATTTTATCAAAAAGCTTCGCAAATCAAATCACATCCCGAGAAGACTGTATCAAATACATTCATTCCACTGTACGTACATCACGAGGATTCCTCAGCAACATAAGAAGAAATGATGCGTTAGACGTTGTGTACTGCCAAACAGTGCGATGAAAGAGAGCCATTTATGAATGTAAACTAAGCTCGTTTTTATATAGAAACTTTAAAACAACATATCATTGTAAAAATGCTTCGTTTACAACGTGTGAAGATACCGAGAAAATTACTCCTTCCCCTCTTCTTGCGGTGAATATTACCACAGCAGGCGTAAATCATGAAATACTGAATAATAAAAGTATCTAGTTTTTTATAGGAATTTCTCGTGTACCCATTACAAATCCATTCTCGAAAAATATTCGCAATCGTGATTTTTCCTCTGCCTTTTCTTTTCATGCCTTTTATGAAAATATTAATAAATCAAATACATTGAGCATTATTACAGTTTACTTGCAGCGCGAGTAACATAAAAATTGAAATTAAAACATTTACGCATATGGAACACAGTAGTATCGATTACTGTTCTGGCCTCTTTCCACTGCGCCATCTTTCCAGTCACCCAAATGCTATTTTCTTCTAACTTTTGGTCAACTGGAGCTCCCTCTTTTGTCGCTTTCATTCCTGCCCAAGCCTTGTTTACCACTCACTTGGATGAAATCGGTGTTGACGGGTTGGCGCGGTTCCTTTGGTAGTCTGTCATGAGTCGTTACACTATACGATAAGAATCTGTTTAGCTTCTCGAGGTCAGGTGTAGGTTGGATTATCGTTGCCCAGGCACATATTACACTGCGGTGACTAGTCATGGGAGACGATATGCACATATACAGATGGCGGCAGTATCGCGTACACAAGGTATAAAAAGGCAGCGCATTTGTGCAGCTGTCGTGTCTTCTCAGGTGATTAACCTTAAAAGATGTCCGACGGGATTATGGCCACACGACGCCTTTGAACGCGGAATATAGAAGCTTGACGCATGACACTTTCGATTTCGGAAATCGTTATGGAATTCAGTTCCGAGATCGACAGTGTCAAGAGTGTGCCCAACATACCAGATTTCAGGTATTACCTCTCACAATGGGCAAAACAGTAGCCGACGGCTTTCACTTAACGACCGAGAGCAGCGGCATTTGCTTAGCGTTGTCATTGCTAATAGACAAGCAACATTGCGTGAAATGACCACAGAAATCAATGTGGGACGTAAGAGGAGCGTATCCGTTAGGACAGTGCGATGGAATTTGGCGTTAATGGGCTATGGCAACGTACTAAAATCACGACATCGCCTACAGTGTCTCTCCTGGGCTCGTGACCATATCGGTTGGACTATAGACCTGGAAAACCGTGGCCTGGTCAGATGAGTCCTGATTCCCGTTGGTAAGAGCTGATGGTAGGGTTCGAGTGTGGCGGAGACCCCACAAAGCCGTGGACCCAAGTTGTCAACAAGGCACTGTGCAAGCTGGTGGTAGCTCAATAATGGTATGGGCTGTGTTTACATGGAATGGACTGGGTCCTCTGGTCAAACTGAACCAAACATTGACCGAAAGTGAATATTCTCGGCTACTTTGAGACCATTTGCAGCCATTCATGGACTTCATGTTCCCAAATAACGATGTCATGTCATCAGGCTGCGGCGGCGCGGTTCCTTCCGTCCCTTTTACGACGAACCTGCACCTACCTGTGAACATTGTCTCAGCGTATCACCAGTAGGGAAGCCGAGCGAAACCTACTGTACTTCGACGTGAATCAGGCTGCAATTAAAAGTCACTAATCTACGTTTCGGGAGAAAGTTTTCACACGAAATGAAAGGCTGGAAATTTTGTCCTCAATTAATGTATTCTGAAACTGAGGTGAACAAGTATCACTGCTACGCCCGTGCTAGTCTTAACACAGTCACTCACAATCCCTTTCACTCACGTTAGCAAGTTTATGGTGTTACATTTCCCGAAAACGTAATAGCTACAAAAATACTGATTGTTTTTGATTGATAATGTTCGCCAAATATTAACTCTGTCGGTACCAAATGCAGTCACAGTTTTTAGCCACCGACTTGCTCAATACGCCACGCGGGATATATGTCTTTTCTCGCCACAAAATTCACTTTAAAAAATCCGAAATTTCTACACGCCCATCTGAATAATTATTCCTCACACTTTTGATGTATGAAACACTGCTAGATCCGGCAACTTATCGTTTCCATCGGAACTACTATTACACACGTCCGAACTGTTTCGCGGCTAGGCTCCCACTCTTCTGTAGAATACTCTTAAGTCTTCTCTACCAGCAGAGAAAGGCGCGCGAAGAATATCGCTTTACCATTGGTCAGTTTACTCAACGGCCAATAGCAAAACAACATTCTCCCGCGTCAATACGCGCTTTTCATCAATAACCAATCGCAAAATAGTAAACCTAACGACTGCACTTTTTACAATTATCTAAGATGCTGAAGTTTTGTTTATGCATAAAGTTATTTACTATTGTTATTTATACCTGAATTAACTTTCCATTTACCATAAACTTACTTTACAAATCTATTCTACAAAAATCCCCTTTGTCCACATCCATACTTCTTCGAAATGTTCCCACACTAAATCCCACTACATAACTCGTTAAACAATTATCTTCATATTAACCTTAAACGACACTCACGCATCATTCATACTGCTGAAACACATTTATAACATTTTACCTACACAAAAAGACATAATACTTTATGAAAATACCAGAACAGTTTATGAAAAACATTCTATTACTTTAGTGCACTCTAGTGCGCACAATCGGAACTAAAATCACAGTCCCCCTATCCAATATTGTCCACTATCGGCTGATACATAAACTACGTGCGCGTCCAGTCTCGCGTCACCGTCTGCCTCTATCCAGCTCTAAGACGCATTTCCCACTTAACCGCCTCCAAGGCTACGCCTCAGGGCCACAATTGTTTGTGATTGGTTTGAAGAACATTCTGGACACTTCGAGCGAATGATTGGCCATCCAGATCGCCCGACTTGAATGCCATCGAACAATTATGGGGACATAATCGAGAGGGCAGTCCGCCACAAAATCCTGCATCAGCTACACTTCCGCATTAATGGAAGGCTATAGAGGCAGCGTGGTTCAGTATTTCTGCAGAGGACTTCCAACGACTTGTTGACGCCATTGCACGCCGAGTCGCTGCACTACGCCAGGCAAAAGGAGGTCCGACACCATGTTAAGAGGTATCCCATGACTTTTGTAACCTCAGTGTACGTAAGCGATGTGGTAATCGTCTGCCAAATATTCACTCTAGTCGGGTGTTGTGTGCCTGTGTGTAAGATGACACGATGTTTATATACTGTTATATTGACACTTTTGCCTTAGGCGGATGAGTAGCAGACGTGCCAGTTCCGTCGGCTGCTGGGCAATCTTTGTGGAAGTGATGACAGAATTGCAGCCCTGAAGTTTTAGTCGCCGATCTTCCGATCCGTGGACGAAATAAATTTTTCTTCGACGTAATTGTAGTTGATAGATTTAACGACAGCTCATCGATTAGGTGATTTTTCTTCATTTTTATACAACAGGACTGGTAATGGCTTTTTCACTGCGGGCTAATCTCGGCTGTTGGACCCCGTTGCTAAGGAAAACAGCTCTATACGTCAATCAGATCTCTGCGTCGACAATTATTAATTTCTTCTTGCTTTGCATTTAATATATTGCTCACGTTCTTAATGAAATTTCGTGAACTTCCCAACACAAAAGTGTTCTGGGACCTATGACTGAAGTGTTCCGTGATGTGTGTGTTTGAATAAAATTTACGATCACCGTTAGTTGTAAATAATGCACTGCATCTTCTTGATTAGCCATGCAGGCAATCCATATCTTTCCTTCATAGGTGGTCTTAGACTCGTTTGCAACTTTTTCTATGCTGGTATCTGTAAAGCTATATTAACTAACTTCCACTTCCTACCAGCAATAGAAAATACTTCCTCAGAAACCAGGTTATATTGATCTTCCGTTTACAAACTGGGGTTTTGCAAACAGTCCAATAATAAATGCCCCAAAAACGGTTACTATTAATCTATGCACAGTACAGAATAAGCAACCGTTAGCCCCACCTCCAGAGTTGTTCATCAGAAACTTGGCAAATATAAATACTACAAAGTTTCTTGCAGTATGAATCCAGGAGGACCTGAGCTGGGTTCAGTATACAAGACACGTAATCAATACACTGAACACCATCTGTTACTACATAAGAATTCCTTCAAGTTGCAAATCAAAGGAAACAACAAAAGTTGTGTGCTTTGGCAAAACAGACTCTTTGCTGCAGTGTGGGGTAATCTTCTGGGGAAATAGGAGCGCTAGCGAAAATTGTTCCACAGCCCAAAAGAGAGTTGTACGAGCTATGGAAAGGACATCTCCCAGAAGCTCGGGGAAGTCTTCATTCAAAAACCTTCAAGTCTTTCAGTTGCCTTGTTTAAATGCTTTGCAAGTGGTACTTTTTATTAGGAGAATCTTATATGATAATGACCAACTTGTAGTTAGAAACCAGCGTATTCCTTCTCATAGCACAAGAAGAAATCGGAATATACTAATACATGTTCAGTATTCGAATACAACAGTGCGACAAAATGAACCATTCCAAGCAGGAAACAAGCTGTACAACGAACTACCTTGTTGCATCATGTTGATCGAAGATATTTCAGCATTTAAAACAGCTGTTATTAAGATGTAGCTGAGAATCTATCAGGTTAAAACCTAAATGTGCACTTTATTGTTATAATAAATGTTGAGAGAAAGTGTCTGTAGATTTTGTGAAGTGTGGAACACAGAAACAAATTTGCAGAATTCAAGGATCTGTGCACAACTACCTCCTCAGTAAATGTACTTACAGTATAATTACAATATAAATAAATATTTGTTAGCATAAAGGAGTAGAACAACATAGAACACGTTTTCATCATGTCATACAAATTGTAAATATTTTTTAGTTTCAAATTTGTGTCTTTCATACAAAAAGCTACAGTTGTAAACTATGGTGACAATGATACTGGAAAAGCTACGAACTTCTTTTAAAAATAGATTAATTGTAAATTCATGGTCAGAGTATGATGACTATGTGTATGGTTGTCTCTCGTGCAAGAAAGATGTTGTAAACTGTGGTGTCACCGCCAGACACCACACTTGCTAGGTGGTAGCTTTTAAATCGGCCGCGGTCCGCTAGTATACGTCGGACCCGCGTGTCACCACTATCAGTGATTGCAGACCGAGCGCCGCCACACGGCAGGTCTAGAGAGACTTACTAGCACTCGCCCCAGTTGTACAGCCGACGTAGCTAGCAACAGACACTGACGAAGACTCTCATTTGCCGAGACGATAGTTAGCATAGCCTTCAGCTAAGTCAATTGCTACGACCTAGCAAGGCGCCATTTATCCTTTGGTATGTATCTAATGAAGCATGTACAGTAACAAGACCAATGTTCGCCAATTGTGGATTAAAGTTAAGTATTCCAGCAGCTACGTACTTTTCTTTATAGCATTCATTACGTATCCTGTTTCAGACCTCACGCCATCCTGCGTGAGCTTATAGCGTGCATTTCGGCTTCCTCAAACAACACGGTGTTGGCACTTCTGCCGACACTTCATAAACTATGACCACACTGTTTACAGCTTTTGTATGTAGACTCATATGTTTGCAATATGTATGCAGTTCAGAATTATAACATTAATTCATGTTGTTTCATCTCATCTTCTCACAAAGTTGTCTTGTCTCATATCAGTTTGTACCTATGTACAAAAATGGTTAAGAGGATCAATAAAACAATACAATAAAAGACCGTTAATCCTTCATATATATACGAAACATGAAATACGACTTTACTTGCGTTCCTTTGACATGAATGACAGTTCCCTTAGCTCTTACTGGCAGATGTATCTTCTCGTTTTTTTTTTCTTTCTGTTACTTCATTAGCATTGTCGCTGTCCTCACATTCTCTGTTGCGTGGAGCATTTCCAAGCCAGACATTACAGTGCATAATGAACCGCAAACCAGTAGGTACCGTGGTGCGCAGTCTAACTGCCTCGCAAAAACTGCAAGTATCGAATAAGGTTCAGGGTGAGTTTTATAGCAACTGTAATCACGGTAACAGAAGGTGACAAAACCAGTGGAAGCACACTGGCTGTTAAATGCTACCGTCGGCCCAGTCAGCAGATACATCACTATCAATACGTTCGTTTGGTTGGCAAGTGGGTACTTAATCATCGCGCACTTCCATTTGATACCTGAGATGCAAATGTTTTCATTTCAGTAAACGGAGCCAAAGATGATGTTTAGAAGTAATGCTGTAATAATATACTATGATTGTGTTTTAGAGCAATAAGAGCATCGAAAGTGAAAAGCTGATAACAGTTGTATACACGCAGTGGTACAATTAATAACCAAAATAAATCCGTACATCTAATATGGGTAAAGGGGCACTCAGGTATTCGGGATGATGAAGAATTAGATGGTGTTGCAAAAGAAAGCATCAAAGACGTGGACCCGATGTTTACACAGCTTCCGTATTCTGATTTTCTTCATGTATCAAAAAAGGAGGAATAGCAGTAGCAAACATCACAGCAGAAAAAGGGGTTTTCGTACTACAATCCTGTGCAATATACAAAAAAATCCGTGGTACAGTCAGAAAAATCTCTCGGAGTTATGTAACATCAATTACTAGAATAAGATTGAGACATACATGTTTCCCTGCACTCCTCTAAAGGATTTTAGAGATATACTCTCCCTTATGCAGTGGAAAATCCAGAAGACAACGGAGATCTAGACCATAGCATTTTAGGATATTCCAAATATGCTTCACATCGGAATAAACTCTGGACCAAACCTTGAAAAAAAGATTCCTTTAACAACAAATATTAAAACAATGAGTGCAAACGATCTCAAAATCTATAGTTTACTAGTATGTTACTTACAAGACAGAGGTAGAGCTCTGATATATAATGTACCGAATTTGTGATTGTAATTTTATATATGAATGAAATGGAATTGTGCTTCAAATTTATCTTAAATTACTAACCTAAGCAATTGTAATAGCTGTATTATTTGCTACAAAACGTCAATAAAATTAATTTAAAAATAATATGATCATGTACATTATATAAGTTGTAATGACGGAATGGTTATCTTTCCTCCCTTTTAAATTCTCATTTTATCATCCCAAACAAATAAAAAGAATTACATGTTACCAACAAGAAAAACTGCTACCTCAACAAACTGTATACCCGAAACTGAAAATTATAATTGAAGATATTAAATTACTTTCTTTGAAATTCAGTCAGTTATCCACTATTGGCTACGTTAAGATGTCATAGGATAGAAATGCAAAGGTAGAGGCAGATGCTGTGCTGGCGAAAATGTAATTCATTCTCCATGTGAATATCTGGGAACGCTCAAATATTAGGTTTCTTCTTGTATTTGTCTTATAATTACGATTGTTTCTTTACAGATTGTGTTTTGTCATCTCTGTTCTTTTTATTTGTTTGTTATTTTATTTTTATTGTTTTGTTCTGGCTTTGTATGGGACAGTTGATTCGGTCGATTTTACATTTACATTTTTGATATTTTGTGTTTTCATGTTGTTCTTCTGTGGTGACAGTTCACGGGGAGGTGAGGGTTCCGGTGGTGCCGTTCATTCAGGTGGTCTGAACTTTGTTCTCCCTCTGTTAATGACAGCATTGTGAGGAGTTATTCTCGGAGTATTTTGCTTATATCTTGTGAAGGTGTTCTGGCTGGTTGATATATTTTTGTTTTGGTTTCGTGGTTGTTGGTGGTTTTGTTGTTGGTGTTATAGTTTCCATGTCTGGACAGTCTTGTACTATATACATCTTCTGTATCTTGCTCTAAGGTTTGCAAGTCAAGTTTAGAGAGGTATTGTTTTTGTTGTCCTATGTGTTTCTTGGTTGCTGGTCCAGTATGGCAGTTTTGCAAAACTTCGCATTACTGGTCTTCTTGTAGCATATAGTTTCTATGTGATATTTCTGTTTATATCTACCAGTGCTGGTGCTACATATTCTAACATAGGTCTTACGTATGTTTTGTACTTGTGGACAGCGGCCTTTATGCTACAGCTGTGAAACTTCCCTTGCACTTGCCTCGCAAGCTGTTGTCTTCTCCAAGTATTGTAGGTGGGATTTTCAATTTAGATTTTGGCCCAGGCGTAGTCCTACGTATGTGGCAGTGTTGTTTAGCTTAGGGAAGTATCCTATGACGTTAGGTGAATAACCCTTTCATTATATTCTTTGTTCCTCCGAAGGTGTCTGTGGCGGTACAATATTGTTTGAATCTGTGTTGGATTCGGCTCGATTTGCCAATTTTCCTTCTATTTTTCTACCTTTCTTAAGTATACTTTTGATTCGTTTGTGGTGGTGGATGTTATTCGGTTTACAGTTATCAAATAGGCGGTGCCATCTGCAAACAGAAGCACGCTTTCTTCTGTTGTTGGCAAGGGGTATGTCTGACGTGTAAAGTGCTTATACATTGAAGAGCCAAAGAAACTGGTACACCAATCTAATATAGTGTAGCGCACCTGCGAGCACAAGTGCCGCAACACGACGTCTCATGGACTTGACTAATGTCTGAAATAGTGCTGGAGGGAACTGACACCATGAATCCTGCAGGGCTATTCATAAATCCGTAAGAGTAAGAGGGAGTGGAGATCTCTTCTGAATAGCACGTTGCAAGGCATCCCAGATATTCTCAATAATGTTCGTGGCTGGGGAATTTGGTGGCCAGTGGAAGTGTTTAAAATTAGAAGAGTGTTCCTGGAGCCACTCTGTAGCAATTCTGGATGTGTGGGATGTCGCATTGTACTGCTGGAATTGCCCAAGTCCGTCGGAATGCACAATGGACATGAATGGATGCAGGTGATCAGACAGGGTTTTTCCGTACATGTAACCTGTCAGAGTCGTATCTAAATGTATCAGAAGTCCCGTATCACTCCAACTGCACACGTCCTACACCATTACAGAGCCTCCATCAGCTTGAACAGTCCCCCGCTGACATGCAGGGTCCATGGAATCGTGAGGTTGTCTCCATATCCATAGACGTCCCTCCGCTCGATACAGTTTGAAACGAGACTCGTCTGAACAGGCAACATTTTTCCAGTCATCAAGAGTCCAATGTCGGTGTTGACGGGCCCATTCGAGGAGTAAAGCTTTGTGACGCGCAGTCATCAAGGGTACACCTGTGGACTTCGGCTCCGAAAGACCATATCGATGATGTTTCGTAGAATGGTTCACACGCTGACATTTGTTTATGGGCCTGCACTTAAATGTGAAGCAATTTGCGGAAGGGTTGCCCTTCTGTCACACTGAACGATTGTCTTCTGTCGTCGACGGACCCGTTCTTCTTTTTTTTCCGGACGCAGCGATGTTGGAGATTTGGTGTTTTAGTGGATTCATAATATTTACGGTACACTCGTGAAATGGTCGTACAGGAAAATCCCCACTTCATCGCTACCTCGGTGATGCTGTGTCCCACCACTCGTGCGCCGACTGTAACACCACGTTGAAACTCACTTAATTGTTGATAATCTGTCGTTGTAGCAGTGGTAAGCGTTCTAACAACTGCGCCAGACACTTGTCTTATTAGGCGTTGCCGACCGCAGCGCCGTATTCTGCCTGTTTAGATATCTCTGTATTTGAACAGCATGCCTATACCAGTTTCTCTGGCGTTTCCGTGTAGAGGTAGTGATACTACTGCTCCTTGTGATACCACTACCAGTGGTGTGAATGCGTTTGACGTCAGGTCTCCAAATATGACTTCGCACTCTCTGCTTTTGATTTGGCTTACAGCTAATGTAGAAATTCTTCCAATCCATATGTGGCATACAGCAAACCACTGCTTAACAGTATTGGTTAAAAACAGTCTTGGTTGCAATTTTAGTTTTTTTATTTTTCAACGACGCGTTTCGCCTTATTTAGGCATCTTCAGGTTATCTTCTCTAGATGGAAGCGAGAGGCACGAAGATCTGCATAACGCGTTCCTGTAACGCGGGAACGCGTTATGCAGATCTTCGTGCCTCTCGCGTCCATCTAGAAAAGATTACCTGAAGATGCCTAAATAAGGCGAAACGCGTCGTTGAAAAATAAAAAAACCATATTGCAACCAAGACTGTTTTTAACCAATACAGCTAATGTTATCATTTTGGTGAGGATGTGCCAGTTTATGTAGTAGCCCTTTGTGCCATCCTGCTGTTGCTCTGGCTGTGCTACATCCTAGTCGAATGAGACCAGGTCCGCAGACATCTTGTGGACAGTGACTGCTGCTGCTGCTGCGGTGCAAGCAGGAACTTCCATTCTCATCTGTAACAATAACAACAAACTAAGTATAAAAGTTATCAATTTATGCGTGAACGCCTGTAAAATGCACATGCAAGGAAGCAGTATTAAGTTGGAGAGCTGTTACGCGCGCATGCAAAATACCCATATTATTACAGCAAGAAACGGAAACTGAAAGATACTTACTGATAGAATCCTTCTGCCTCGCTGCTGCTGCTGGCGGCGCTTCGTAGTAAACGGATGTACAGACGGTAAATGACTGCACTCGCGCAACTGAATTATAAAAATTAAAATGGCCCGGTGAGGGGAGCCAAGTCTGCACGCCATTGACCACCTCGCATTTTCAGGTGGGGGGGCTACCTTGCACACCACTGGCCACTCTCGGTATTTGTGTGGGGAGCTAAGTTTACAAGCTATTGGCCACTCCGCGTTTTTGAAACGTTGTCACACAGAGGAAAACTTATTTAAAACGACGACCACCAAGAGTCTGAATTGCGGCACTTGTGACATGTGTTCAGAGAGAATGGCTGTAGCAAGAGAGACATTGGAAGAGCTTTCAAGCAACATGGAAGAAGGGCGCCTTGTGGATAGGCAGAAGAGGCCAAGCCGGCTACTTTCCTGCCAAACTGTGGAGCAACGAGCAGGAAGTTAGGCCGTGGGCTGCAGAGACATGGACTGAGACCAGTTCTCCGCCCCCCCCCCCCCCTCCCAAAGATACGAGATATGCTGAGCCTTGTTCAAGACGGATACATCATCGGTGCCCGGTGTGTGTGGTGTAGCTTGCGAATGCGGCAGCCTCTGTATAGATCAGACAATTCGCACAGTTGAAGAGCGTTATACAGAGCACAAGCGACACTTTAAGCAAAGGGGGAGGACCATAGATGAGCATTTCTTGGGAAACGGGCACAAAATACAATTTGAAAACATGAGAGTCTTGGCTCATGCGTCGACATACTGGGATTCTGTTACAAAAGAGGCCACGGAGATTAAAATGAAACAACAGTTTTAACAGAGACCAGGAGTACACACTTAGTAGGGCGTGGGGGCGGGCCTTGGATGTCGAAAAAAGCAACGACGAATGCTTGACGCTTGTATGCGGGGAGGGGGTCCGGCCTCTCGCGACACCTGAAGTCTGCGGCGGGTCAGAGCTGCTATGACCTGCCCAATCAGCTTCCGCACACGCCTCGTTTCCGCCCCCTCTGATTGGTGCCAGAGGCCGCAGTCGTGCCTATATAACAGGAAAAATGTGGTAACTTTGTTAGTCAGTGGTTTTACTCCCGACGACGATAGCGGAGATGACCCTCGAAAGCACGAGAATTTTATTCGAGCTGACGCGGCTTGAAAACTAAGAAGATCATACTCATATTTTCAGTCTCTTTATTAGTGTTAAACCAACTGAAATAACATTAAAATAGCCGAATTAATCAGTGACACCACTCTTTAAGTATCTGAGAAACTACAACAGGTTCTTTTTGCTTGTACTGTCAGAGAACTAATTTATCTCACAGTCACAGTTTCTGCATGTGTGTCATTTTCACGTGATAACTCAATATGGAGTGTATCATTAAATGGAATCGCTTCAGAATGGCAACGCGACGAAATTGCGATTCTGAAATAAATAAATTCAGTGACAAACTACATTAAACATCTTATCCTCTCTGAAATACAATAGGACTTTGGACACAATGCTTAAGCAACACGTAACGCAAAAGAACCAACTCGAAGACTTCAAGAGCAGGTGAAAGTTGTCAATCAACCCATGTTTCATATAATTTTGTAATTTTATGATTTTTTGGTTTCCACCTTTCATACAGTTTTGTGGCTTTAAAATCACATGCTTTGATCAAGCAGGTAGAACGTCTTATCTCTGCCTGCATTTTCCAGTATTTTTACATGCCTAGGACGAAGATCACGCTGACAGTGACCGACCGCGTTTTGTTCTCATCTTTACTTCATCTGATATTCAGCACACTGCTTACCTGTAACCACCTGTTCTAAACACGAATGATCGCTGGACTGCATGAATGTAGACGTAAGTACAACGCATGCGACTGGGTGAATCCAGAAGAAATACTTGAGTCCTGATTTAAGCTTACAGTAGCAGTGTGGGAAAGGCGGTTGAAAGCAATCTTCGAAGCCGTGGCGTGGCGCCAGGCAGTCGCAACAGCTGTCTGACAAACGTTTTAAATGTGCAGCTGCAGGACTCGTTCCTCTTGATCCACGTGCTTAGGACGCCATGTTCGAATTTTGGACGTTAAACAGAGTGGAAAATTCTGAGGCGAAAGAACCAGGCATTGTCTTTCCTGTCTTCTGACTGGAGGCAACGCCTACTACTACTGGCAACTTCAACTGGGTGATTGGTCACTGCGCCCACACCCGGTTTGTTTGCTTTGGGTACGAAAGCCGACCAGTGATTCGAATAACCGAATGAAAACAATGAATTCAATCGGTTGGTGGAAAACAATCGACTCATTCGTTTGTACTTTGAAGTATGGTTGAATTATTCGTTCATTCTTTTGAGTGGAGCCAGGCTGTGGGAGCATCCGAATGAAAACAGACGACGCGGTCTGAGGCATTCAGTTCTGAGCGGAAACATTCGATCTTTTTGCTATTGTTAAATCATTATTGTTGACGTCTCTTTGTTCTTGCCTGTCGTCGCTGTTAATGACGTTCCGATATCTGCCTCTTATTGAATGCCAATAAGTAGCTTTTAGTTCAATTTTTCGTCTGTTTTTATGAACAGGCGTTTTCTCAATAGTGAACTTTGTGTCTGCATCAATATGCCGAATCTCTCAGTGGCGAGGGATGGAAAAAATCATATGTCTGGGTAAAGACTAATCCTCAAGATAAGTTCAGTACGGTATACCGTTTCTGCAAAGATGATTCATATTCTGTAACTGTATTAAAGAAATTCAGAGGAAATAAACGAATTATGAGAAACATTTCTCACAAAAAAATCTTCTGACAAGTGACACTATATGTTTAAAACGCAAGTGATTAAGTCTCCAAAGAATTAAAAAGAAATGTATCTTATATGGAGTCTGTTCACATCAGTTTAGCATATATGGAAATAGAACTATCGGTGATGGGTGCAAACTAGCGGGAAGAGAGAGGCAGGGATTCAGTAAATTTAAACAAGAGAGTAACTGACATGTGGAATAATCGGGTCTACTGCTGGATGTTTGTGTCGCTCTGGCACAATATTTCGGCCACGTAACTCGTTGCCCTCTTCAGGTGCTACCTGAGACTGCCGTGTTGGATTTCACAAAGGATGGGTCCCCTCCACGCCCGCACCAACGTGGTGACCAACACAAAAGTTCTACTGTCACCTCCGTAAACATGTTAGTTTTTGAATCAGGCGTCACAGGATGCAGTCTGTGATGTTGTCCATGCGTCTGGGTAGGATTACTCATTAACATGGTCCATCAGGAGATAGAAGTGGTCGAAAACGATTGAAGGGTAGCGGTTGTAAGGGCAGAGGAAAAAAAGTGCCAAGGCCAGCGCCAAGGGAAAAAAACCTCTGCGACAGTAGGACGGGTAGTAAGGGCAGTAGCGGCTTGCTAGCTGCGACAGAGCATGCAAGGTGAGGGGTGGTTAGCGTGAGGTATCGTGCGACGTTACCTATGTACTGCGTGGTCGTTAGCTGGGTCAGTCCGGTGCTGCGGCTGGGCTCGCTTGTAGTCTCCTGGGCCGGCCGCAGTGGCTTCCTCCCTGTAACATAAAAGTTCGGCGCGGCAACGCATGCGCTGCTGTTAGGCCCTCTGCTGTGCCTTGTCGTCAGTGACTTGGTGCAGCTTCATCAGGCTGGCGCAGAACGACGGCGATCGGCTACCGTACAGCGTCCTCCTCTACTGCACGGCGCAGCCCTTCTGCATTGCAGCTGTGAGCTGCTCCGCTTGTCCAGTGATCCGCGCCGCTTCAGCGTCAGAGAGTTGCACGCCGTTCGCTCGTGCTTGCGCGATGACGGCTGCCTTTCTGTCTTCTCGGTCCCCTGGGGGCGGCGTCGCCACCGGCTCCTCTGGGGCGGCGGTTGTCTTATTCGCGCCTCTCACCTGCGGTGCTGCTGGAACAAAAGCTGGGATAGGCGCGCGAACGTCCTTATGCGAGGTCGCAGGAGTGTTTGCAGGTACGACTGCACTGAGGCCTTGGGCGAAGACTGCTCGCAGTTGTCTCAAGGCCTCTTCCCTCTCTGCAGCCACGGCGGCTGCGAAGGCAGCCCTCTCCGCCGCCATGACGGCTTTGAGGGCTGCTGTGGCCTCCTTCACGGCGGTGCCGAGTTCGAGGTCACATCTCTTCGCAGGAGGGCGAGCTGCGTCCTGGCTGCCCGTTTCCGAGCGGCCGTCCCTGCCCCTGGCAGGTGGATCTGCTGCTGCGCCGTCCGTCAGCTGCACCGGGCTATTCTGCGCCCTACGCCGTTTCCGACGTCGTCTTCTCTTCTGCTGCTGCGTCGGTGCGGCCGCGGCCGCTTCGCCGCCCCCGACACGGTTGCGGCTTGAGAAAGCCGCACAACCGCGCCAACTGGCGACGTGCGGGCCGCCACACCGGACAAAAGTCGGCAGAGCGTTGCTGCCGCGGTCGCAGGCGCGGCTGTCGTGCTCACCTGAGCACTTGACGCACCGCGCCGCGTTGCGGCAATACTTCGCAACATGGCCCTCGCCCTGGCACCTGAAGCACTGGGGCTGAGGGTCCATGGCGGTCGGGAGAGCCTCCGTCGTAACCGGAAAGGCCAGCAACTTCCGCAAGTCGAAGATGTCGCTCCCGCCGTCGACCGTTTGCACGGTCACGGCATAGAGCGGCGCCCTCTTCCTGTTGGTCCGGTTGTGCAACCTTGCGGCTGCATTACCAAACCCGGCTCGCAGCAGCCCTTCCCGGACCGCTGCCTCATCACAGCACCAAGGCAACCCCCTGAGGAGTGCCTTAGTCGTCTTCATCCTTCCTACGGAAGGTGCCTTCTCACGCGCCGGCGGCGCGTCGACGATTTGGTCGGCCACTGCGACCTTGATCGCCCTGTGGTCGGCCACGTTTGCGGCTCGAACGCAGATCAGCGAGTCTGTATCGAGAGACCCGTAGACCACCTCGTTCCGAGCGCAATTCGTCATGGTGTCGAACAGCGCTGTCCACCCGCCTTTGCACTTGACGTACAAAGGGGGGACAGGCCGCGACTCGTCTTCTCGGGAGTTCCTTGCACGGTCGGCAGACTCGGTGAGTTGCACAGCCGAAGGACCCCTCGTACCGCAAACGGAACGCCCGACACAGGACAGGCGTGAGAGACC
Source organism: Schistocerca piceifrons (assembly GCF_021461385.2). Taxonomy (NCBI): domain Eukaryota; kingdom Metazoa; phylum Arthropoda; class Insecta; order Orthoptera; family Acrididae; genus Schistocerca; species Schistocerca piceifrons. The sequence goes on from NC_060141.1 coordinate 544,727,873, forward strand.
TGCCACAGATGGCGCCCAAATCGGGCGCGGACGTCCTAGGGAACACCGGGGAAGAGACAACACATTACAAGCAGCGCCAGGCGGGCGCGAACGGCAAAGAGAGCACCCAGCGCCCTCTGGGCATAAATACTGGACAAGATCCTCCAACACGGCAGTCTCAGGTAGCACCTGAAGAAGGCAACGAGTTACGTGGCCGAAATATTGTGCCAGAGCGACACAAACATCCGGCAGTAGACCCGATTATTCCACATGTCAAGATCTCGCCGGGAAAGCCTGAAGAGTTACAAGAGAGTAACTGGCAATTTATTTCAGTATAAATTTTTTAACCTAGCACCAGTAATTAACCTCTTAACACCAACACCGAGAAGTACGAAAAAACTCGTAATTAACTAAATAAATATATAAATTTTGAAATTGCTTCATTTTTAGATATGTACTTTCTTTCACTTCTCCTTAAAATGTGATTTGTCTCTGAAAGAGTTGGCAACCCTAGTCACGATTCATGAAACCTAGGGAGTGATGAAAACATTCTTTTAGCAGAGACTAATTTCATTCGATTGTTTCATTCGACTGAAAAAACCGAGTGAACGAAAAAAATATCGACTGGCTATTAGTTTGTTAAAACCCCGTCGATTGCCCCATCACCAGACGCGATGCAATTTGGATTTTAGGAAGAAGTAATGGGGGCGCGGAGGAGACGAGTCGCAGCAGTGAGTCGCTCTTCTGTAAGTATGACACGCCGCTTCTGTGTGCGCCTGAACGGCGATCTGGATGGGAGTTACTTCAGTTTTGAATTAGGAATCTCCATAACAATTAACTCCTATCGTTACTAGCACTGAGGGATTCTCGCGAGTGAAATTTCGCTACCGTTTTACTTACGATTCAGACGGAACAGAACTCATTTTTCAGTCATCCGCGAGTCACTTCATGCAGCGTGCGCCCAGTTTACTTTAGTGGTTCTTTTAGGTGTGAGTCACAAGCCGAATATGATAATGAAAAGCACTGAATTTTTCTTTCAACTTCTCTGTGAATTTGAATCTTTCTATGCGAGCAATTGCATATACAGGTTGCGTTCCTTAGTCTTGCAGAATTATGATGATCCCTGAGTTACGACAGTATTAGGATGTGTTCTATGTTAAACGCAGTTGAGGAGTACGCCCCACCGCTGTGGATAAACGTTTTCCATGCAGCGATTTAGTTCGTTAAATGCCACCAAAACGTGCATATCAGCAGGCCTTTCATCCTCCTGCGATCCGTAGTCTCACGTACCCAGTAACAGAGAATTACCAGGAAGTATTTACTGAGGTGCAATCACTGATCGACGTGAAGTTCAGTAGTTAAGAGTTTCGTTGGGTATTTTTCCTTGACTTAGAAACTAGAGCAAAAATTTAACTTAATGTTTATGGGAATTCAGATTTTTGGCACTCAAAAAAAATGGTTCAAATGGCTCTGAGCACTATGCGACTCAACTGCTGTGGTCATAAGTCCCCTAGAACTTAGAACTACTTAAACCTAACTAAAATAAGGACATCACACACGTCCATGCCCGAGGCAGGATTCGAACCTGCGACCGTAGCGGTCGTGCGGTTCCAGACTGTAGCGCCTTTAACCGCTCGGCCACTCTGGCCGGGTTTTGGCACTCAGGGGCAGGCATACAATGTTTAAACACTGTAAATGTTCAACAGGAAGCTTTCGGCTGTGAAAAGTCCATGTTATAAAGCGAAAGTACGACCCACGAAAGATTTACAAAACTTGGGCCCGCATTTTACAGGGTTATGATTGACTAGCTGCTATTATGGTTAAATACTTAAGAAAGATTACGATTGCTTAAGAAAAACGAGGACATGGATTTAATGATTTTTTTTCCAGTATCACACTAACTAATGGAAAGAATGCAGACTGGAGAGCAGGGACTTTTCTCTAGTCTACCACAAGGTGTGCAGCAGGAATGACCGCCATCCAATCCACCTCTCCTGCAAAGAGAGAGTATCATAACAAAATATATTTTGACTTTCTGACTATACGCTAATTTACGAATCATTTGATACATCGCAAGGTCGATCCGATTAATATTCTAGAAACACGATGAATTAATCGACAAACCATATCAAGCTAATTTTCCCAGGCAGTCAGACATCACTGTAGGTTTGCTTAACCAGAGGCCTGTTGTCCAGTGGGGGCGGAGTAATGTTTCCAGCCTTGATTTAAATACTGCTAATAATTTGCAAATTAGTGAACAGTCACAAAGGCTGTTCGAGCCGTTATTTTGAATTCCAGACCACAGCTTCTTCGTGGCGGAGGGACACCAGTCTGTCCTTCCCCTTTCGACGAGTTTCCACTACTTTTAGGAAATCATCTTCGGAAACGTGAGACCAGGCCTTCCTGACCGGAACAAAACTGAACAGTCACTCTGGTTAGGTTGGCTCCTCTTTCTGCCGGTACACGCTTACAAGGCTGCGATACTCTCAGTAAAAAAACTGGCGGGAGAGGCTGTCTCATCCTCAGTTGCTTGCAGTGGTAGTTGGAGCAGGTCCGTGGATTTCAGTAGCACAGATGTAGCTGCCACTTGTATGTCTTTGTGCTTGCTCGATAGTAGTATTTACTGCCCCTGCCCTGGCTTCAGTTTATCCTTTCTCGTGTCACTATCTCCCAGTGTACGTCCACTCTCTCTGATCAAGGGCCGGACGAGTTAACAGGACGATCGTTCGTGTGTAAATTGTTCCCTTTGTTTTGTCCTGCAGCAGGACATTTACCTGTCAGCTTTGCGCTATTCCTGTGAGTGTAGTATCCGATATTTTAATAGTAACAGACTACCTCGCATTTCCATGTGTGTTTATGGAAACCCACTGAAGAACCAAATAAACTGGTACACCTGCCTAATATCGTGTAGGACCCCCAGGGGCACGCAGAGGTGCCGCATCAAGACATGGCATGGGCTCAAGTAATGTCTGAAGTAGTGCTGGAGAGAACTGACATCACGAATCCTGTGGGGCTGTCCATCAATCCGTAAGAGTACGAGGGGCTGGAGACAAGAGATCCCAAATATGCTCAATAATGTTCATGTCTGGCGAGTTTGGTGGTCAGAGGAAGAGTTTAAACTTAGAAGGGTGTTCGCGGAACCATTCGATAGCAATTCTGGATTTGTGGGGTGTCGCATAGCCCTGCGGGAATTGCTCAAGTCCGTCGGAATGCACAATGGACATGAATGGATGCAGGTGATCAGACAGGACACTTACGTACGTGTCACCAATCAGATTGGTATCTAGACGTATCGGGGGTCCCATATCACTCCAACTGCACACACCCCACACAATTACAGAGCCTCCACTAGCTTGGACAGTCCCCTGCTGACATGCCGGGTCCATGGATTTATGAGGTTGTCTCCATACCCGTACACATCCATCCGATCGTTACAATTTGAAACGAGACTCGTCCGACCAGGCAACATGTTTCCAGTCATCAAGAGTCCAATGTCGGTGTTGACGGACCCATGCGAGGCGTAAAGCTTTGTGTCGTGCAGTCATCAAGGGTAAACGAATGGGCTTCGGCTCCGAAAGCCCATATCGATGATATTTTGTTGAATGGTTCGCACGCTGTCATTTATTGATGGCCCAGCATTGAAATCTGCAGCAATTTGCTGAAGGGTTGCACTTCTGTCACACTGAACGATTGTCTTCTGCCCTCGTTGGTCCCGTTCCTGCAAAATCTTTTTTTCTGGCCGCAGCAATGTCGGAGATTTGGTGTTTTAGTGGATTCCTGATAGTCACGGTACACTCGTGAAATGGTTGTACAGGAAAAATCCCCACTTCATCGCTACCTCGGAGATACTGTGTCCCATCGCTCGTGCGCCGTCTGTAACACCACGTTCAAACTCACTGAAATCTTTATAACCTGCCATTGTAGCAGCAGTAACCGATCTAACATCTGCGTCAGGCACTTGTAGTCTTAGACAGGCGTTGCCGAACCAAGCGCATGGCATTTCAGTGTATATTAGCAGATCTGTCCGACTTCTGGTCTGCAGAATTCCCATGTTGCCTTCTACAACCCTTTAATTAATAATCAGAAACCCCTTCTAGAAGAGATGAGGGCCGATTCTGGCTACAGTCAAGATATGAGAAGATTAGCAGGTAAGCCGAAATGTTCCTGTCAATTGGGAATCGGATGTCAGACAGCCATTTAAATTTCTACCACCCCTATCGCCACGTTTGTTCGGTTAAAAGAGAACAAAAGCAGCAACATCTACATGATTTTGGTCAGATTTAACACAACAGGTGGAGGAGTAATTATGTTTCTTACTCAGTGTGTCACATCGTTTCCACTGAGCAACTGCTTATGTTCTAACATGACTGCAACAGAGACTTTGAGACTTTGAAACCTGTTGTTTGGTGTGTCATATGCTAATACTGATGAGGTTCCCTGCATACTTGAAGTGTAAACCAGTTCATGTATGCAAAGTATACTGTTATTAGAATTTCAAGACGCAGAGATTGTTTTCGGTCTTGCGAAGTATTCATGCCCTAGGTTGCCAATAATTTGCAACATAGCGAACAGCCACAAGGCTGTTCGAGATGTTATTTTGAATTCCAGACCACGGTTTCTTCATGGCTTCAGTCGAGATTTGATATACAATGAAAAAGAAAAAGCTTCTCTCACAGTAAATGGTTCAAATGGCTCTGAGCACTATGGGACTTAACTGCTGTGGTCATCAGTCCCCTAGAACTTAGAACTACTTAAACCTAACTAACCTAAGGACACATCACACACAGCCATGCCCGAGGCAGGATTCGAACCTGCGACCGTAGCGGTCGTGCGGTTCCAGACTGTAGCGCCTTTAACCGCTCGGCCACTCTGGCCGGGTTTTGGCACTCAGGGGCAGGCATACAATGTTTAAACACTGTAAATGTTCAACAGGAAGCTTTCGGCTGTGAAAAGTCCATGTTATAAAGCGAAAGTACGACCCACGAAAGATTTACAAAACTTGGGCCCGCATTTTACAGGGTTATGATTGACTAGCTGCTATTATGGTTAAATACTTAAGAAAGATTACGATTGCTTAAGAAAAACGAGGACATGGATTTAATGATTTTTTTTCCAGTATCACACTAACTAATGGAAAGAATGCAGACTGGAGAGCAGGGACTTTTCTCTAGTCTACCACAAGGTGTGCAGCAGGAATGACCGCCATCCAATCCACCTCTCCTGCAAAGAGAGAGTATCATCACAAAATATATTTTGACTTTCTGACTATACGCTAATTTACGAATCATTTGATATATCGCAAGGTCGATCCGATTAATATTCTAGAAACACGATGAATTAATCGACAAACCATATCAAGCTAATTTTCCCAGGCAGTCAGACATCACTGTAGGTTTGCTTAACCAGAGGCCTGTTGTCCAGTGGGGGCGGAGTAATGTTTCCAGCCTTGATTTAAATACTGCTAATAATTTGCAAATTAGTGAACAGTCACAAAGGCTGTTCGAGCCGTTATTTTGAATTCCAGACCACAGCTTCTTCGTGGCGGAGGGACACCAGTCTGTCCTTCCCCTTTCGACGAGTTTCCACTACTTTTAGGAAATCATCTTCGGAAACGTGAGACCAGGCCTTCCTGACCGGAACAAAACTGAACAGTCACTCTGGTTAGGTTGGCTCCTCTTTCTGCCGGTACACGCTTACAAGGCTGCGATACTCTCAGTAAAAAAACTGGCGGGAGAGGCTGTCTCATCCTCAGTTGCTTGCAGTGGTAGTTGGAGCAGGTCCGTGGATTTCAGTAGCACAGATGTAGCTGCCACTTGTATGTCTTTGTGCTTGCTCGATAGTAGTATTTACTGCCCCTGCCCTGGCTTCAGTTTATCCTTTCTCGTGTCACTATCTCCCAGTGTACGTCCACTCTCTCTGATCAAGGGCCGGACGAGTTAACAGGACGATCGTTCGTGTGTAAATTGTTCCCTTTGTTTTGTCCTGCAGCAGGACATTTACCTGTCAGCTTTGCGCTATTCCTGTGAGTGTAGTATCCGATATTTTAATAGTAACAGACTACCTCGCATTTCCATGTGTGTTTATGGAAACCCACTGAAGAACCAAATAAACTGGTACACCTGCCTAATATCGTGTAGGACCCCCAGGGGCACGCAGAGGTGCCGCATCAAGACATGGCATGGGCTCAAGTAATGTCTGAAGTAGTGCTGGAGAAAACTGACATCACGAATCCTGTGGGGCTGTCCATCAATCCGTAAGAGTACGAGGGGCTGGAGACAAGAGATCCCAAATATGCTCAATAATGTTCATGTCTGGCGAGTTTGGTGGTCAGAGGAAGAGTTTAAACTTAGAAGGGTGTTCGCGGAACCATTCGATAGCAATTCTGGATTTGTGGGGTGTCGCATAGCCCTGCGGGAATTGCTCAAGTCCGTCGGAATGCACAATGGACATGAATGGATGCAGGTGATCAGACAGGACACTTACGTACGTGTCACCAATCAGATTGGTATCTAGACGTATCGGGGGTCCCATATCACTCCAACTGCACACACCCCACACAATTACAGAGCCTCCACTAGCTTGGACAGTCCCCTGCTGACATGCCGGGTCCATGGATTTATGAGGTTGTCTCCATACCCGTACACGTCCATCCGATCGTTACAATTTGAAACGAGACTCGTCCGACCAGGCAACATGTTTCCAGTCATCAAGAGTCCAATGTCGGTGTTGACGGACCCATGCGAGGCGTAAAGCTTTGTGTCGTGCAGTCATCAAGGGTAAACGAATGGGCTTCGGCTCCGAAAGCCCATATCGATGATATTTTGTTGAATGGTTCGCACGCTGTCATTTATTGATGGCCCAGCATTGAAATCTGCAGCAATTTGCTGAAGGGTTGCACTTCTGTCACACTGAACGATTGTCTTCTGCCCTCGTTGGTCCCGTTCCTGCAAAATCTTTTTTTCTGGCCGCAGCAATGTCGGAGATTTGGTGTTTTAGTGGATTCCTGATAGTCACGGTACACTCGTGAAATGGTTGTACAGGAAAAATCCCCACTTCATCGCTACCTCGGAGATACTGTGTCCCATCGCTCGTGCGCCGTCTGTAACACCACGTTCAAACTCACTGAAAGCTTTATAACCTGCCATTGTAGCAGCAGTAACCGATCTAACATCTGCGTCCGGCACTTGTAGTCTTAGACAGGCGTTGCCGAACCAAGCGCATGGCGTTTCAGTGTATATTAGCAGATCTGTCCGACTTCTGGTCTGCAGAATTCCCATGTTGCCTTCTACAACCCTTTAATTAATAATCAGAAACCCCTTCTAGAAGAGATGAGGGCCGATTCTGGCTACAGTCAAGATATGAGAAGATTAGCAGGTAAGCCGAAATGTTCCTGTCAATTGGGAATCGGATGTCAGACAGCCATTTAAATTTCTACCACCCCTATCGCCACGTTTGTTCGGTTAAAAGAGAACAAAAGCAGCAACATCTACATGATTTTGGTCAGATTTAACACAACAGGTGGAGGAGTAATTATGTTTCTTACTCAGTGTGTCACATCGTTTCCACTGAGCAACTGCTTATGTTCTAACATGACTGCAACAGAGACTTTGAGACTTTGAAACCTGTTGTTTGGTGTGTCATATGCTAATACTGATGAGGTTCCCTGCATACTTGAAGTGTAAACTAGTTCATGTATGCAAAGTATACTGTTATTAGAATTTCAAGACGCAGAGATTGTTTTCGGTCTTGCGAAGTATTCATGCCCTAGGTTGCCAATAATTTGCAATATAGCGAACAGCCACAAGGCTGTTCGAGATGTTATTTTGAATTCCAGACCACGGTTTCTTCATGGCTTCAGTCGAGATTTGATATACAATGAAAAAGAAAAAGCTTCTCTCACAGTAAATGGTTCAAATGGCTCTGAGCACTATGGGACTTAACTGTTGTGGTCATCAGTCCCCTAGAACTTAGAACTACTTAAACCTAACTAACCTAAGGACACATCACACACAGCCATGCCCGAGGCAGGATTCGAACCTGCGACCGTAGCGGTTGCGCGGTTCCAGACTGTAGCGCCTAGAACCGCTCGGCCACTCCGGCCGGCCTCTCTCACGGTAAGGTGAAAGAAATTGTTGAGGTATTTGAGCGTCTTAAACGCTATGGCACACACACATACACACACACACACACACACACGGAGTCGGAAGAGTTGTCCACTTATTGCTTGCTACATTAAACAATGAGAACGAAGGTGCTAGTGGACGCACTTCAAAATTTACTTTATTCTCCACAGGAAACATACGCTTCTACTTACGTTAATACACAAATACAATTGCCAAATATTATTCACACGATATCTTCTCGTTCGCAAATGACGACAGTCCTTTGGAAAAGACTCACTGCACCCAGTCGTGAATCCTAGTAGCTCGACAGCAGCAGTAGCTGAGTTTAAGCGGCTGCAACAGAAATACATTTGTCAGTCAACAAATCTCAAGCAAGTCGTATTGCACAAACTACATTTGACATCGGTATCTAATCTATACCAACAATAAATCTATAAAACTCTCATGTCTATCTGTTTGAACACTCTTATCCAAAACTGCTAGACGAATTTTCATGGGATTTTCACAGGTAATTTGAGTTAAGTTTGGGGCACCGTATGTGTTGTTGTTGTGGTCTTCAGTCCTGAGACTGGTTTGGTGCAGCTCTCCATGCTACTCCATCCTGTGCAAGCTTCTTCATCTCCCAGTACCTACTGCAGCCTACATCCTTCTGAATCTGCTTAGTGTATTCATCTCTTGGTCTCCCTCTACGATTTTTACCCTCCACGCTGCCCTCCAATACTAAACTGGTGATCCCTCGATGTCTCAGAACATGTCCTACCAACCGATCCCTTCTTCTAGTCAAGTTGTGCCACAAGCTCCTCTTCTCCCCAATTCTATTTAATACCTCCTCATTAGTTATGTGATCTACCCATCTAATCTTCAGCATTCTTCTGTAGCACGACATTTCGAAAGCTTCTAGTCTCTTCTTGTCTAAACTATTTATCGTCCACGTTTCACTTCCATACATGGCTACACTCCATAGAAATACTTTCAGAAACGACTTCCTGACACTTAAATCTATACTCGATGTTAACAACTTTCTCTTCTTCAGAAACGCTTTCCTTGCCATTGCCAGTCTACATTTTATATCCTCTCTACTTCGAACATCATCAGTTATTTTGCTCCCCAAATAGCAAAACTCCTTTACTACTTTAAGTGTCTCATTTCCTAATCTAGTTCCCTCAGTATCACCCGACTTAATTCGACTACATTCCATTATCCTCGTTTTGATTTTGGTGATGTTCATCTTATACCCTCCTTTCAAGACACTGTCCATTCCGTTCAACTGCTCTTCCAAGTCCTTTGCTGTCTCTGACAGAATTACAATGTCATCGGCGAACCTCAAAGTTTTTATTTCTTCTCCATGATTTTAATACCTACTCCGAACTTTTCTTTTGTTTCCTTTATTGCTTGCTCAATATACAGATTGAATAACATCGGGGACAGGCTACAACCCTGTCTCACCCCCTTCCGAACCACTGCTTCCCTTTCATACCCCTCGACTCTTATAACTGCCATCTGGTTTCTGTACAAATTGCAAATAGCCTTCCGCTCCCTGTATTTTATCCCTGCCACCTTCAGAATTTGAAAGAGAGTATTCCAATCAACATTGTCAAAAGTTTCCCTAAGTCTAAAAATGCTAGAAACGTAGGTTTGCCTTTCCTTAACCTTTCTTCTAAGATAAGTCGTAGGGTCAGTATTGCCACACGTGTTCCAATATTTCTACGGAATCCAAACTGATCTTCCCCGAGGTCGGCTTCTACCAGTTTTTCCATTCGTCTGTAAAGAATTCGCGTTAGTATTTTGCAGCTGTGACTTATTCAACTCATAGTTCGGTAATTTTCACATCTGTCAACACCTGTTTTCTTTGGGATTGGAATTATTATATTCTTCTTGAAGTCTGAGGGTATTTCGCCTGTCTCATACATCTTGCTCACCGGATGGTAGAGTTTTGTCAGGACTGGCTCTCCCAAGGCTGTCAGTAGTTCTAATGGAATGTTGTCTACTCCGGGGGCCTTGTTTCGACTCAGGTCTTTCAGTGCTCTGTCAAACTCTTCACGCAGTATCATATCTCCCATACCGTATAGGCTTTATTTATTTGAAATCGGATATCGTGATTTCCAGTTTTATCTAAAACCACCATATTTGTCTGTTTGCCTGTTTTTAACACACTATTTTCTTTCATATTGTTGTCACAGGTGACTTGGCTGTAGCCTGGGAACCTTGTAGGCTTTATTTAATTAAAATCGGATCACAGGAAAAATGTCGCAATTGAAAGTTATATCAATGCTAATAATATTAACGGAAATGTAACTCTGTCTGATATGTCTTCACAACCAAGCCGCTGAACAGATTTCGATAAAATTAGGTATAGAAATAGCTTTAGCTTCATCCATGCCGGCCGTTGTGGCCGAGCGGTTCTAGGCGCTTCAGTCTGCAACCGCGCGACCGCTAAGGTCGCAGGTTCGAATTCTGCCTAGGGCATGGATGTGTGTGATGTCTTTAGGTTAGTTAGATTTAAGTAGTTCTACGTTCTAGGGGACTGATGACCTCAGAAGTTAAGTCCCATAGTGCTCAGAGCCATTTGAACCAATACACTCTTTGAAATTCTGAGGGTGGCGGGGATAAAGCACAGAATGCGTAAGGTTGTACAGGAACCAAGCGGCACGTGTGAGTCGAGGGGGATGGAAGGGAAGCACTGGTTGAAACGCGAGTGAGACAGACTTGTAGTCTATCCCCAGTGTTGTTCAAATGGCTCTAAGCACTATGGGACTTAACATCTGAGGTCATCAGTCCCCTAGACTGAAGGACATCACACACATCCATGTCCGAGGCAGGATTCGAACCTGCGACAGTAGCAGCCGCGGCCGGCAATGTTATTCAGTCTGTACGTTGAGTAAGTGGTAAAGGGCACCAAAGAGAAATTTGGATTTGTAATTAAAGCTCAGGGAAAAGAAATAAAATCTTTGAGGTTTGCTGATGACATCGTAACTCCGTTCAGAGGCAAAAAAGGACTTGGAAGAGTACTTAAATGGAATGTACAGTGTCTTGAAAGGAGGATATGAGATGAACATCAACAAAAGCAAAACAAGCATAACGGCTTGTAGTCGAATTCAAGCAGATGATGAGTAGATCGCATAACTTATGAGGAGGTACTGCATAGAACTGAGGAAAAAGTAAACGTACGCCACAAAATTGACCAAAAGAAGGGGTCAGTTGATAGGAGACATCCTGAAACATAAAGGATTCGTCATCTTGGGAGTGATGGGATATGTAGAGGGAGAACAAGGCCTGACTACAGTAATGAGGATCGAGGTAGGTGGGCTGCATTAGTTATGATGAGGTGAGGAGGTTTACACAGAATAGATTAGCTGGGAGAGCCCCATAAAACCAGTCTCCGGACTGAATATTACAACAACAAATACCATTCTTAGGATATAAAAACCCAGTGAAAACAGATGCTTCAGAGACAAGAATCTTTGGATTTCATTAATTCATTCTGGTTACTATGTATATGACAGTATGGAACAGATTTTAATTATGAAGTATTTGCTTGTGGGTGACGATTCATTTTTAATTCTTTTGCACTGTAACGACTGAGACATCACTTCTAGCTCAAAATCTCGTATCCAGGTTTCATCAAGTACAAAAATCCTTTTCGGAAACCGTTCTGCCTTTGTTCTGCAACGTTGAAGCAATTCCTCTGCGATTCTTTTGCGACCTGCTTTCTGTTCTTCACTTAGATGATGCGTAAACAGTATGGCAGCAACTTTTCTCATCTTTAACTTTTCAGTTGCGATTCTGCAGACTGAAGTGACAGCTCTTCCGGCCTCATACGCAATTTCTTCACATGTTTTTCGGCGATCGGCTCTCAAAATATCATCAACAATGACCTGAGAGATGTAGTCTGTTGCGGTTGACGGCCTTCCACTTCTTGGGTTGTCCACAGTTCTTACCCCACCTGCACGGAAACGAGCAGACATTATGATACTGTGTTTCGAATCAGTACACTACTGCCACACATCTCTCTCAAAGCGTTGTAAATTTCCGTTGGGTTCTTTCCACGTAGGGATTCGATTTTGAAGTAGGGACGCTGGTCACTAAGTGTTATCTCACCTGACTCAGTTTGATCTTCCATTTTAAAACTGAATTACTCACGATGTAGCCATACAAACCGTCAAACACATATGCAACTGTCATGCCTAAAGTCTCGCTCACAACTGACACGAATTTCAACGTGATCACTCCACGATAACGGTCGCACATGCACAGTGTGCAGGACTTTTGAATTGACTGTCGTATAATACATGAAACACAAGTGTTCGTCATCGTACGGTTAATTACAATGTTTCCAAAACGATTATACATTGCTGTGTAATACTTGGTTTCTGGGTATCGACAGATTGGCTCAGGGAAGTTGGTAGTTCAGAATTCTAGCTAACGAGTTTATTTGTGAAGTGCAGACTTTCGTGGGCAATATTTTTACATACAGACAAGGCGTGATTTATGGCTAAAAAATGGTTCAAATGGCTCTGAGCACTATGGGACTTAACATCTGTGGTCATCAGTCCCCTAGAACTTAGAACTATTTAAACCCAACTAACCTAAGGACATCACACACATCCATGCCCGAGGCAGGATTCGAACCTGCGACCGTAGCAGTCACGCGGTTCCAGACTGACGCGCCTAGAACCGCACGGCCACATCGGCCGGCGCGCGTGATTTATATCTGTTTCTTCACCGCATGAGAAATTTGGCGTAATCGGGAGAGGTGCTTCGTACAGCGCTTGTGATTACATGGTGGAAGTAGGAAAACAATATGACAATTGTAAATAATACAGTTTTGTTGGGTTTAGACGAATTATTAACAAAAATGTATGCTTATGCGTTTTACAGTTATTTTTATCTTTCTGCGTAAACCAGACTTTCTTCGAATTGCTTAATAACTCTTTCAGTTTCATACTTAAACACATCACTCCCATTATCGCAAGGCCCAATCGTCTACTGTGTTGTGTTACATAACTAGTCTTAATATTATAGCTCACCTTAGTCTTTGCGAAGGAAACGATCACAACTTCTCGCAAAAAGTATTGAACATTGTTTTTATTAACCGCGTAATGTACTAAAGATAGCTCTTTATAATACACTGCTAGAAAAAAAGCAGTAAAATGTAACTTCGTACACGTACAAACCATCGGCTGTTATGTAAATGATTTAGTGTTATAATTATCTGTGACAGGTAGGACGGTCACCAGAGTGCATTAGTGTTGTTATATGGCCCGAAAGGGTCTATAAGTTTGATCGATCATGGTGAAGCACAACAGAGATCCGCGCGATCGTGTGGGACAGCTGATCAGCACGTGGCAAAGATGGAAAGAGACCCCATTGTGGGTCACCATTTGGCCGGCAGGTCGAATCGTGCAATATCCACATTTGAGGGGCATTGGGATGTGACAGTGGCTCGATGTTAGCCTGGACGGTAACGTGATGGCTGGCATACTCTTGGTCAAGGTTCTTGTCGACCAAGTCCGACCACCGCAAAGGAGAATCGCAGTACTGTGCACCAGACACATTGTAACTACATCTGCGTCTGCCATCCGAGAACAAGTAATGGACCCCAAGCAACATTCTGTGTCACCTCTCACCGGTCAGAAAACTAGCAGAATTAAAGCTACAATGCTACTGGAAGCTTTTAGAACTTCGATTCATCTAGCATTTTTATTTGCAAGGAGAGTAGCGGCGAACGGCGAAATACTTTCGAGACTGCACGGTAATATTGCGCTTGGTGTATTTGCTGCCGGTCGATACACATTACAAGTTCTGACTTTCCTCAGCCTAATGCTGGATTACTACGTCTGTTTGTATGACAGTGTAGGATGTGAATTCGGTTTACGATGCTCATCATTTTTCCCTAGTAGGGAAAACCTTCCCTGACGCTTGTTTGGTACGCCTTAGGACTTCCCTGTATTTTTGCTGCAGTATTCAGTAGGAATTTGAATTATTTTTGAAATGAACGCCTCTTTCGCCATTCGTTTTGCGAAATAATTACGCATAATTGCAATGATGTTCGTGAACTGTGAAAGTAAATCTGTCGATATTAATAACACGCTTTTTTCTTGTCTGACGAGTTGCGGGTAAGCTGTGCTCTGAAGCAGAGAAAATTCATCAGGACAGTAACAGGAATCCTACTCCGTCATCGGCGACTGCTTTTCATCGGAGAACAGCGGCAGAAGCGCAGAGCGCTTATTCTTGAGATGGCACTTCACGGTCGCTACGCCACTAATCTCCTGAGTCAACCGCAGTCTGTTTGTTCCTTCCGGCTCGGTCGCTTTCTCTCGATGCCAGTGACTCTCTTTCTGTTGCAGCTCTAGGAAGGGGAACGTCTTGTTATATTCTCCCATCCTCTTTCGTTGTACAAACACATGTTGGACGATGTACCATGATCACTCTATAAATTCCATTAATTTACTGAAGGCTCTTTTACGGTTAGTCTTCTTTTCTGGTCGGCAGGGAACCATCATCTGGAAAACTAGTCTTTTTGATGAATTCCCCGGTAACGGTTATCCCAGTGCTATTGGTTTCTGAACATTGCTTCTTTGCACATTATACGAACAAACTGAATGGCGTTGGAGATAGCCGTCTCTTGGCTGCTTGCTTTTGACTCCTGTAAATGCTGTCCTTCCTCGCCGTGGCGGCGCTTTGGTTCTTGTACAGCTGTAGAGTTAGTCTTATGCCCCAACTGTGTATCAATGTATTCTTCATCAATTTGAACATTTTATTCCAATTAAGTAGCAAACGCATTATCATGGTCTGTGGAAGCGCTCAAGAATAGTTTTATTTTATTTATTTATTTTTTGAGCTTCTAACACTCCTTCATTGTATTCAGAACGGATTTCCTTTCCAGATCCAGACTGATATGTCTGCAGGCTTTCTTCTGTTTTCTTTTCTACTTGGTGGTAGCTAATCTTGGTTAGTATTTTTGTGGCATAAGGCACAAGGTTCAATACCGTATAATTTTCGAACTTTTTTGCGTTACTGATGTTGGGAATGCGAAACACAGATCCGTTTCAAATAAAAAAAATGTACCGAGAGGGGGAATTGCGGGAT
Source organism: Schistocerca piceifrons (assembly GCF_021461385.2). Lineage (NCBI taxonomy): Eukaryota > Metazoa > Arthropoda > Insecta > Orthoptera > Acrididae > Schistocerca > Schistocerca piceifrons. Next base: position 544,743,064 of record NC_060141.1, read on the forward strand.
CTATAAGTAGAGATCATACCTCCGAAAATATGCCAATGACTTGTCGAATCAAAGCCAGTAGTCGTGTTTTACGTAATCTTCAGATAACCGCTCTAGCATTTAAAATAAATTTACTTCGAAATATATTAATATAAAATTATATTTCACTTTGTATCTAGACTGATATACAAAGGGCAGACAAGTCATGGGATACGTCCTAATATCGTGTCGGATCTCCTTCTGCCCGACATAGTGCAGCAGCTGTACGTGGCATTGAATCAACAAGTCGTTGGAAGTCTTCTGCACAAATACTGAGCCATGCTGCCTATATAACCATCCATAATAGTGGTACAGGCTCTGAGCACTATGGGACTTAACATCAGAGGTCATCAGTCCCGTAGAACGTAGAACTACTTAAACCTAACTAACCTAAGGACATCACACACATCCATGCCCGAGGCAGGATTCGAACCTGCGGCTGTAGCGGTCGCGCGGTTCCAGACTGAAGCACCTAGAACCGCTCGGCCACACCGGCCGGCAAACACTGTAGTCCCCACGACGCAAGAGGAGCTAAATCAAAACGGTGCAGCCCACTGACAAAGTGAATCACCGAGATGTGTAGTTCGTTTTTTGAATTTGAAGGAGAACGACACTGCAAAAATCTATGCTGAATTGATGGAAGTGTACGGCAACAATGCAGACGTTTCCATTCTGAACGACGAGTAACGAAGATGCAGACCATCTCTCTATGAACAAACTGGGAACGTATGAGGGAGCCCTGGTGTTCGAAGACTGGTGTATCACAATCGAGACGATAGTGGAAAACGTGAGACTCACTCAGAAATCCGTTTTCAGTATCTTGCACGACATTTTGAACATGACGAAGGCTCGTCGCCCGCTGGTTCCGCGATTGCTCACACCCATTCGAAACGGTCGTCGAGTCCTGGAAGAAGCGCAAATGTTGCAGCTGGGTCAAGACAATTCACATTAGTTCTTCAGCCTCCAAATCACTGTCGACAAGCGCTGGGTGTATCACTTACGGCCCCGAAATAAAGGACAAAGCAAGCAGCGGAAGGATATATATTCACTGCCGTCCAAAAAGGACGAAGACATTACCATAACTAGGCAATTGACGCTGTGTTTTATGGGACTTTTATGATGTGATAATGCTCATAAGGCGCAAAGCGAAACAGAAGCGTCGCTGACCAGGTTATCACGACAAAGGGGCGCCGAAAGCTGTCTGAGGGACTCTACGACAATGCCCCAACTAATTCTGCACAGGACACAGTTACATATGCTGTTTCTTTGGGCTATCGGTTCTTAGCTCGCCCCCGCATCACACTGACAAGGCTCCCAGTGTATTCCTTCTCTTTCCTCGAATGAAGAAACATTTATGTGACATGCGTTTTCAGGATTACGAAGCAGTGATTTCAATGTGGACCGTTCCTTGGACATCCGAAATGACGATTTCTACACCCAAGGTCTCCACTAACAGCAAAGGTCTGCACCAAGTCATCGATCGTTGGCAGAAATGTGTCATATTGTTAAGAAGGACAAACACCAGCAATTGCTTCATGGTCGTAGCTTGATTTTCTCGAGGTGATAATTAAAACTTTTACAGACACGAGTCCAAAGAAGTCAGGTGATAACAGCTGTGAATATATCCGAACTGTTAGTTTAATAAACCATGTTTTCAAAATACTGACACCAATTATTTACAGAAAAATGGAAAAACTGGTAGGAGCCTGCATCGGGGATGACCAGATTGGGTTCCAGAGAAATGCAGGAAAATGAGAGGCATTGCTGAGCCTACGACTCAGAAGATAGATTAACGAATGGCGAATAAGTTTCAATATGTTTAGATTTAGGGAAAATATTTGACAGTGTTGATTGAAATAAACTCTTTGAAGTTCTAAAGCAGCAAGAATAAAACACAAGAAGGGAAAGGCGGTTTGCAACTTGTACAGGAACCAGAGTGCAATTACAGGAGCCGAAGGACGCGAAATGCCTTGTGAGTGAGAAGAGAGGATACAGGATTGTAGCCTATCGCCGATATTACTCAATTTGTACCTTTAGCATGCAGTAAGGGGAAACCCAGGAAAAATTTGGAGAAGGAATTAAAGTTCAGGATCAAGAAATAAAAACTACGAGATTTACCGATGACATTGTAATTTTGTTAGAGGCAACAATGAAGTTGGAAGAGCAGTTGAATGGAATCAGTAGTGTCTTGATGGTTCAAATGGTTCAAATGGCTCTGAGCACTATGGGACTTAACTTCTAAGGTCATCAGTCTCCTAGAACTTAGAACTACTTAAACCTAACTAACCTAAGGACATCACGCACATCCATGCCCGAGGCAGGATTCGAACCTGCGACCGTAGCGGTCGCGCGGTTCCAGACTGTAGCGCCTTTAACCACTTGGCCACCACGGCCGGCTGTAGTGTCTTGAAAAGAAGTTATAAAGATGAACATCAACAACAGTAAAAGAAGAATGACGGACTGTAGTTGAATGACACCAAGCGATTTTTTTTATGAATTAGTTTTTAGAAGTGAGATACTAAAAGTAATAGATGAGTTTTGCTATTTGGGCAGCAAAAGAGGTGATGATTGCCGAAGTGTAGACAGGACATAAATTTCAGACTGGCTATAGCACGAAAAGCATTTCTGAAAAAGAGAAACTTGTTAACGTCTATTGAAACGTGGATGGTAAGCCGTTCGGTTAAGAAGAGAATAAAAAAAACATTTTTTATAGCCAAGAAAGCATTCAAAGCTGTTTTTTATTGACCAGTTTCGGCAGGTAAGACTGTCATCTTCAGAGCTTTAAAAGCGTTTTTGGTAGTACGTCATGTTCCATTGTGCGTTCATTCCTCATGCCATGTTAACATTTTTGCGAAAAGTATATTGCACATTCCACACAGGTTTCTCAAAAATATAGTTAGAAACGGGTTTTTTCACAAGTAAGAATATATACAGCTGAAATGCACCTCGTGAAAATTGGCAAGGATAAAGCACGCAATAAACCTCTGTTAGTGTTGTTGCTGTAAACTGTATTCGCAGTTCTGGGTGAGTGCAGCGCATATATTACATCTAAAGGGACCAGTTTGTGTTGTGATAACTTGTTTTGATAGTGTTGTGTTATCTTTGCGTTTTCACAAACTTACCAAATCACAAACTACTTCCATCTGAAGTAATGTATGAGCTGCACTTAACCAGAACTGTGAATGCAGTGTAGGGTAACAACAGTAACAGATGTGTACTGCAGTCTTTATCCATGGGCAATAACAGGGGAATGCGATCTCCTTTGTTTACCGGATTCTATGGGTCTTTTAATACCGAGGAACCTGCAGTAGAAGAGATGTTTTACAGTAGCGAAGATGAAAAAGACTGTAACTTTCAAGGTATACATTTTGAAGTCCATGTTTATTGAGCATTTTTGTATTGTTTTGGTCGATACTATCATCTCTCAAAATAGAATATACAGGGTGTCCGAAAAGACTTTCCCTCATTACATAAATTGATAACTCAGGCTAGAAGTAAGATACAAATATGAAACTTGTGTGGAATTGTTTACTACTATCAAAGTTTTTTTCTGCTTTAGGTTCGCAGTATGTAAGTAGTGGATGAGGTGCAGTGCTCAAGAAGCCATGTCAACCAATCAGGAGAAGGCCCAGTGTGTCCTGTGGTACCATGAGACACGATCACCAACCACAGTTCAGAGACACTTGCAGACAACATTTGGAAGGAATCCACCTGATGTCAAGAGCGTTAAAGTCTGGTATGAGAAGTTTAAGAACACAGCATCGGTTGCTGACCTTCCGAGGTCTGGTCGACCAAGAACCTCAGCAGACAGGGTGGAAGCCGTAAGGCAGTCTTTTCTGCGAAGTCCGAAGAAATCGGTGCGCAGGGCCTCACGTGAATTACAGATGCCAAAAAGCACTCTCCATGACATTTTAAACAAACGTTTATTGTTTCGTGCATACAAAGTGCAAATCGTTCAGGTTTTGTGGCCCAATGACAGTACAAGTCGATATGACTTTGCGGTCGAAATGCTATCACGTATTGAGGATGATGATGGTTATCTCAGACGAATTGCCTTTTCCGACGAAGCGACCTTTTTTGTCAGTGGAGTAGTGAATCGCCATAATGTGCGCATTTTGGGTTCACAACCCCCTGGCGAGGTCATGGAGTGCACCAGAGGCAGTCCAAAGGTGAATGTTTGGTGCGCGCTATTGCACGATCGAATTATCGGGCCATTCTTCTTCGCTGAGGCTACCATCACATCTGCAGTGTATCTGGACATGTTGCAACTGTATGCTGTTCCTCAGCTGCTTCAGTATCACCCCGATGTCTTGTTTCAGCAAGACGATGTGCCACCTCATTGGGGTTTGGACGTCCGTGCCTATCTCGATATGACCTTTCCTGGGCGATGGATTGGTCGTGATGGGCCAACAGTTTGGCCTCCACGCTCTCCTGACGTAACCTCATTAGACTTCTTTTTATAAGGTTATGTCAAGGACGAGGTCTACCGAACACGTGTACCAGATGTCGAAACTGTGCGGCAACGGATAACCACAGTCGTTGAATCGATCCCTCCAGTGATGCTGGATAATGTGTGGACGGAAATTGAATATCGCCTAGATGTGCTACGTGCTACCAAGGGTGCTCATGTGGAAGTTTACTGATGTGTGAAGAAAACGTTGATAGTTTGTAAACAATTAGACACTAGTTCCATATTTGTATCTTACTTCTAGCCTGAGTTATCAATTTCTGTAATCAGGGAAAGACTTTTCGGACACCCTGTACTTTTTTAACAGCGTGTATATGACGCACCCTTCCGATTTATTCTCCACCATGGTCTTACTTCGGCACAGCCTGCTCCATGAGCAATATTGCTCATATGTACCACAATATACACTCCTGGAAATGGAAAAAAGAACACATTGACACCGGTGTGTCAGACCCACCATACTTGCTCCGGACACTGCGAGAGGGCTGTACAAGCAATGATCACACGCACAGCACAGCGGACACACTAGGAACCGCGGTGTTGGCCGTCGAATGGCGCTAGCTGCGCAGCATTTGTGCACCGCCGCCGTCAGTGTCAGCCAGTTTGCCGTGACATACGGAGCTCCATCGCAGTCTTTAACACTGGTAGCATGCCGCGACAGCGTGGACGTGAACCGTATGTGCAGTTGACGGACTTTGAGCGAGGGCGTATAGTGGGCATGCGGGAGGCCGGGTGGACGTACCGCCGAATTGCTCAACACGTGGGGCGTGAGGTCTCCACAGTACATCGATGTTGTCGCTAGTGGTCGGCGGAAGGTGCACGTGCCCGTCGACCTGGGACCGGACCGCAGCGACGCACGGATGCACGCCAAGACCGTAGGATCCTACGCAGTGCCGTAGGGGACCGCACCGCCACTTCCCAGCAAATTAGGGACATTGTTGCTCCTGGGGTATCGGCGAGGACCATTCGCAACCGTCTCCATGAAGCTGGGCTACGGTCCCGCACACCGTTAGGCCGTCTTCCGCTCACGCCCCAACATCGTGCAGCCCGCCTCCAGTGGTGTCGCCACAGGCGTGAATGGAGGGACGAATGGAGACGTGTCGTCTTCAGCGATGAGAGTCGCTTCTGCCTTGGTGCCAATGATGGTCGTATGCGTGTTTGGCGCCGTGCAGGTGAGAGCCACAATCAGGAGTGCATACGACCGAGGCACACAGGGCCAACACCCGGCATCATGGTGTGGGGAGCGATCTCCTACACTGGCCGTACACCACTGGTGATCGTCGAGGGGACACTGAATAGTGCACGGTACATCCAAACCGTCATCGAACCCATCGTTCTACCATTCCTAGACCGGCAAGGGAACTTGCTGTTCCAACAGGACAATGCACGTCCGCATGTATCCCGTGCCACCCAACGTGCTCTAGAAGGTGTAAGTCAACTACCCTGGCCAGCAAGATCTCCGGATCTGTCCCCCATTGAGCATGTTTGGGACTGGATGAAGCGTCGTCTCACGCGGTCTGCACGTCCAGCACGAACGCTGGTCCAACTGAGGCGCCAGGTGGAAATGGCATGGCAAGCCGTTCCACAGGACTACATACAGCATCTCTACGATCGTCTCCATGGGAGAATAGCAGCCTGCATTGCTGCGAAAGGTGGATATACACTGTACTAGTGCCGACATTGTGCATGCTCTGTTGCCTGTGTCTATGTGCCTGTGGTTCTGTCAGTGTGATCATGTGATGTATCTGACCCCAGGAATGTGTCAATAAAGTTTCCCCTTCCTGGGACAATGAATTCACGGTGTTCTTATTTCAATTCCCAGGAGTGTAGTTGTTTATTGCGGCCGCACTGCAGCAATATTGGCAGTAACATAACTGCGACTACTCATTACCGTAAATAATGGCGCGTGTAACCGCTACTTTTGGTACTTGATGGCAGCACGCTGTCGAAACGCGTCAAGCCAGTAAGTACTGGGAGAAAACCACTGAAATGGGAAAACGTGTAATTTTATAAGTTTTGAAGCTTACCTGCTGGCAGAAATCCAGGCCGGGAGCTGTGTTGAAGTAGACGAACTTGAGGGCGGAGCTGGGCCGGACTTCGTGCACGGCGACGTTGACGATGCGGGGCCGCTGGTCGACGCACGGCACCCTGGGAGCGCGCGGCGCGTAGACGGGCATGCAGAGCGGCGTGCACGAGGGCCGCGGGCAGGGCGGCGGCTTGACGCACACCTGGTTGCTGGGGCAGGTGGGCGCCGTGCACGGCAGGCAGCCCTTGGGCGGGCAGCAGCGCGGCTTGGGCCGGCACGGCGGGCACAGCAGGGGCGGGCAAGGGTACGGCGGGCAGCACGGCGGCGGGCAGCACCGCGGCTTGCAAGTCAGCACCGCGCTCGGCTGGCACGGCGGGCAGTTCGGCGGGTTCGGGAACGGGAAGCACGGCAGCGGTCGCACGCAGCACCCTCTGCAACACAACGACTCCTCGGCTACATCCGGACCTGTTTCATTTTGTTCTGATTTGTTTTTTTTTTTGGAAGGGGGGGGGGGTGGAGAGAGGCTGCGTCTTCTGACTTGTCTGATACTTCAACCATATAACGTCGTAACAGTGCGCAGCAAAAGCGGGTTACCACTAGTGATGGGGAGCTCGTGAATGAGTCGTTCAAATGAACGCTTCACTCCAGTGAAGTGTGAACTAACCACTCAATTTCAATGAACTGGTACTTCAAACTCTTCACAGATGGCACACTCCACACTTCTTTCTAGTTCACTCACTCTCTTCCCCTCTCTCACTACATCGGCGCTACGTCACTCATTCTCTCTTCACTTCAGTTCCCCCTCTACTGCCTGTCGACGAATCGCGCGGCGTTTGTGGGAAATGATAGGTTTGTGAGGGGTTGTGGAGGTGAGGGGCGAGGGGAAGGCAGCGTCAGCTGCTTCCTGACATCTTGCGGACCAATGAATATTACAGATGCAAACGAAGAGGCTGGCTGTGTGAGCACGCACAGCCAACATGAAAATAAAAGGTTTGTTAATAACACTGAAAGAGGGATTTTACCTGAAATCGTACCAATGAGTGCAGGTGACAGTTTAAACTGTTTTGAATCTGGAGGGTTATTATTCTCAACAAAAATAAAATCTACAGGAAAACTTCTGAATAATTACCTAACGTAGATATATAGACTTTGTGACAGTGGTAAACATACACATTCTATTTTGGATTAAATTTTAAAAGGAACATAAAACTGGAATGCATTTCGTTTGTAGCCCTAGTTTTCAGTCCATGAATACAACAAATAATGTTTCACTTGGCAGATAAAGACTTTTTTGGGCGCTTCATGAGAAAATGTCGAGCAAGATTAAATGTAATACCTTCTTTATATGTGACAGGCTTTATCTTTCCTTTGTCCCCTTCGACCATGCTCTATTTAAGTTAGCTCAGACGCTGTAAGAGCGTAAAACGTTGCGTGCACGTTACTGCATAGTTCGGCCATCTGTTGGTAAAATTATGAAGTATTACGAAGCTTTTTGTACGAGCGAGGCGATGCGAGCGTAGCCGCGGCTGAGCGGCGAACTGGGCAACTTCGCCAGGCTTCCGTACTTCGTGAATGAACTACTTCATTTGAACGCTTCACGGCTAAGAGTGAAAAGAATGAAGTAGTTCACGGGAATGAACGAGTTCGACCCACCTCTAGTTACCACGTAGCGGAGGCCAGCTCGAGGCGACTTGACCCAGCGCGGGAAACATCTCCTGTTACATAACGAGGCAGCAGCGTGGGGCGGCCGACTGATTCGGCCCCGCGCCTGACGGTGAGCCAGAATGTACATGACATTCTTGATATGGCGCGCGCCGCTATCCTGTGATCTTGTTCAGAGCGCGCGCTGTAATCGATTATAGTTCGCTGTCCTGGTGCGGGTGGCGCTCCGGTGGCGATCTGCTATGACGTCGCTGGCGTGTGTTTGCGGTGGCCCGCGGAAAGCGAGAGGGTAGTCGGTTTCCGGGTATTGCACGGAACGTGAAGTTCGCTCTGCCTGACCTGCTAGTGACTAGCGCTAAGGTTGTTGTGCCTCGCAATATGAGCAGAGTGGTCTGGGGCGGAGGCGACTCGCCGCTGTGCTGGCCATGCGGTGGTGATTAATTGGAGTCGGCGTACTTGTTCTTCTTGCCTGGCCCGGAGACAACTAGTTGCTGAATTTTGGAGTCGTCTGCCAGGTTAGGGTGTGGGCTCGGTTGGCTCGTCAGATTTTGCCCTGGAAGCTCCAGCAGCGGTTTCTCAACTTCATTCTGATGTGGGACGGCGTTGTTGGAGCTTTTTGCTGTATGTGTGTTGCTCGTTACGACATTTGTTGGTACTAACTTATCTGCTCAATTGGAGTCCTGCCCGGAGTTCATGTATGGTATATTTGGCATTCGATGTGTTGGATAAAGTCTGCCTAAGAAGGGCGGTTTTGTACAGTATATACATAGTGAATTACTGCTGCTTGGTATATGTGGTCTTCTGGGACCTGAACAACACGATCTCGTCAATTTGGTTGTGTAACAGCATTTAGTGGCATGTTCTGTATATTTCTCAGTGTGTTATTATAAACTTGGTGGAATAGTTGCGCTTGGTGTCGTTAAGGCACTTCTAAGACTGTGGTTTGACTATTCATGTGCGCTTGACTTTTATTGTTTCGTTTTAAGAAGCGAGAATTTTTTATTGAGATTTGTGTCTGTTGGCTTCCGGCACTTATTAAGAGCGCCCGCGTTAACGGCGCCGTGGTTATCATGTGCTGTCGGGATGTTATATTGTATTTTTGAATTTTATCTTGTGTTGATATTATCTGTCGCGTGTTACAGAACATAACCAAGGTGCGTAAGTGGTGGGCAGTTGTGGGAGGCATGTCGCGGAGCTCTCAGCAGTTTATTTCGGGGACCGTTTCTAGTGGGAAGGCTCCGAAGTGTTGAGAGCTTGCTCGCCTGTGATTGCGGTGGGAGTTCCCCCGCCCTTTGGTTGTATCAAATTATTATTTTGTTATTATATTTATTGGTTGTGTGTTGCGCATCTTTCATTTGATGGTGTCAAGAGCCATTATCTTTCTCAAAGTTTTTTTTATATAAATCTTTTTAAATTGTAATGCCAAATTAACTTATTATTGGATTTTGTCTTTTGCGTGGACTCTAAAAGCACTATTGTAAAAGATTCTTTGATTTTATGGTGGCAAGCTAACGTTATTGTTTTTAAAGCTCACTCTTTTAACCATTTGTTAAGTTCTGTAAGTTATATGAATTTGTTGTTATTTAAAAGTTTAGTATTGGCAATTTAATAAATTGCGTACAGAGTCTGCTGTTTGGATATTATTGGGTGGAACTCCTTGGATAGTTGTCCTATAAGAACACACATTTCAATTCTTTGGTCACTTTCGCGACGCCGGTTGGCGATGTACTGCGCTGAAGGAATCGAGGTGTGCGAACTTCAGTCTTCCTCAAATAATTTTACAGAATTCAGCTGTCTTGAAGGCCTTATTACTTGCTGCATATACACACATCAAAAGAAGTTTTGCATCACCCGGTTCCCAGAACTCCTGAAGATAGACGTTGACTGTCGATATTGTATCACAGACACAGTCCCTTTGACTGTTCAGAGATGTCACTAAACCCGCCCAAACATGTAGACAACCATGCATAAGCAGCGTATATATACGGAGGGGGTCCGACAGCTGATCACTTCCAGTCATTCCGCCAGGAAGGAGGTACACGGCTCGTGTTGTTTGTAGTTAAACCATGCCTAGACGCTCAATGCCGCGGTTCGAACGCGTCCGCATGGTTACTTTGTGCCAGGACGGGCTCTCAACAAGAGAAGTGTCCAGGCGTCTCGGAGGAACCAAAGCGATGGTGTTCGGACAAGGAGGAGATACAGAGAGACAGGAACTGTCGATGACATGCCTCGCTCAGGCCGCCCTAGGGCGACTACTGCAGTGGATGACCGCAACCTACGGATTTTGACTCGGAGGAACCCTGACAGCAGCGCGGGATTAGCCGAGCGGTCTCAGGCGCTGCAGTTATGGACTGTGCGGCTGGTTCCGGCGGAGGTTTGAGTCCTCCCTCGGGCATGGGTGTGTGTGTGCGCAATAAGATGCATGATGTGCAGCTTCACTCCCGACGTCCATGGCGAGGTCCATCTTTGCAACCACGACACCATGCGGCGCGGTACAGATTGGCCCAACAACATGCCGAATGGACCGCTCAGGATTGGCATCACGTTCTCTTCACCGATGAGTGTCGCCTATCCGTTCAACCAGACAATCGTCAGAGACGTGTTTGGAGGCAACCTGGTCAGGCTGAACGCCTTAGACACACTGTCCAGCGAGTGCAGCCAGGTGGAGGTTCCCTGCTGTTTTGGGGTGGCATTATATAGGGCCGACGTACGCCGCTGGTGGTCATGGAAGGCCCCGTAACGGCCATCCTCTGACCGATAGTGGAACCGTATGGGCAGCATATTGGCAAGGCATTCGTCTTCATGGATGACAATTCGTGCTCTCATCGTGCAGATCTTGTGAATGACTTCCTTCAGGATAACGACATCGCTCGACTAGAGTGGTCAGCAATTTTTCATGAGCAATAAAAAGGGCGGAAATGATGTTTATGTTGATCTCTATTCCAATTTTCTGTACAGGTTCCGGAACTCTCGGAACCGACGTGACGCAAGACGTTTTTTTGATGTGTGTGTATATAGCAAAGGACTCTGACTTATTTGCATTTCGCGCATTGCTTGCGACACGATCTTGTAAATACAGAGTTAAGTATTGTCTGTCTTCTTTATTGTAATAAAAACTATTAATCTGATTTGCTTAAATTGTTGTATAGCATTCTGAGAACGCAGCATCCTTTAGGCACCCTACAAGCGACGAGAGGGCAGGACTCCACACTATACGTCCAGGAGCACTTCGTGCTAATTTTACAGGCATGGAGCGCGTGCAGAAAGTGGTGGTACGCGTACTAAATTTTCTGATGTCGCACGCATTATTTCATTGCAACTGAATGAAGAATATGGAGACTTCAAATTATTACTGCAAAGTACGTCGGTTAAGTCAAGGATATGCCTGGAAGGATTTTTCGATACAAACTGACTATTTTTGAATTTATGAAGGAAAAAGGATTGTAAGGAGCGAATATTAGAAGATCCGGAATGAATTCCAGACCTCCAATTTTAAGTGGACTTGATCTTGCCCACAGTAAGACGCTGCAGGGTGAGAAAGAACTTCTTTTTGATATAGTGGGGAAGCATTTAAAACGAAAATCGTGTTGCCGAAGGGAGCTATTCTGACAAAAATAGACGAGTTCCCTCTGGTCACCGGCATTAAAGAAAACGCGAGGTTTTAACAGTTGGTTGTGGTACTGAAAGAATTACAAGGACAGTTTTCTAAACATTTTGAGGACACTGACAATTTTACATCTGTTTTCGAGCTGTTTTCGGGACCGTTTGCCGTTTCAGTTGAAAGCGCCCCCAGGCATGTGCGCAACGTAATACCCGTTTTAAAGACAAATACCTTTCGTATTAAAACTATCTAGGACGTTTACATTACTTTTCTCAGGTTTTTCGAAAAACATGTGTGTGAAAGACGTTTTCTCGATTACGAAACTAAATAAGACACGATTATGTGGCAATCTGAGTGCGAAAATCTGTGAAATTGACTGCGTTTTTCTTTATCCAATAGTTTGTATCAGAAAAAAAACTATATCTTCAGCGCACAAAAAATAATAGAATAATACTGAAAATTTGTTTTGCTTTTGATCTGTGTTGTTAAGAAATATGAAATATAAAAACAAATCGTATGCTATTCAAATATAGCGCGTTCGCAGTTTTTCCCTCTTCCCTCTCTTTGCGGTCAGACAGCATAGTGTGGTGGTGGGGGTAATGTGCTAGCCATGTTGAGCGTTGTGGCACTCTTGCCAGTGAATGGCACAATTCTTGGCCACCGCTGCTCTAGTGCCATGGCAGTTATTTCATGATGTCTTAACACATGTCCTTCCATCTTGTCCTCTCTTCTAGTCAGTGTTCTCCACACGTTCCTTTTCTCACCGATTCTGCAGAGCACTTCCTCATTTGTTATTTTATCAGTCTACTTAAATTTCAACATTCTGTACTTTCACACTGCAAACAATTCGATTCTCTTCTTTTCTAGTTTTCCCACAATCCATGATTCACTTCACTGGGCTGCAAGTGTACGTTCTCACAAGTTTCTTCTTCATATTAAGGGCTATATTTGATGATGGTATACTTCTTTTGGCCAGAAATTCCCTTTTCGTCTGTCCTAATCTGCGTTTTATGTACTCTTTACTTCATCCGTTATGTGTCAGTTTGCATTCAAGGTTGCAGAAATGCTTCACTTCACAGACTCCGTGGTCACCAATTTCAATGTTAACTTTTTTCGTTAGTTTCATTTCTGTTACGACTCATTACTTTCGTATTTCTTTGGGTTATCCTCATTCCATATCCTGTACAAATTGGACTATTCATTCCGTTCAACAGATCCCATAATTCTCCTTCTCTTTCTCTGAAGATGGTAATGTCATCAGCGAATCTTATCATTTATATCCTTTCATTCTGAACTTTAACCCCACTCCTGAACCTCTTTTTTTATTCCCATCATTACTTCTTTGATGTATAGAATGAATAGTAGTGGTGGACAGCTACAGCCCTTTCTTACAGCATTTGTAATCCGAGCCCTTTGTTTTTGGTTATCCATTGTTGTTGTTCCCCCTTATAGTTCTTCTACATAGTGCATACTACCCTTCATTCTTTGCAGCTTATACCTATTTTTCTGAGTTTTTCAAATATCTTGTACCATATTATATTGAAAGAAGTTTTTTTTATCGTTTAAGTAATCCTACGAAATGTTCTGATTTTCCTTAAGTCTTGCTTCCATTATAAGGTGCAACGTCAGATTGACGCTCTGTTGTTTTTACCTTTTCCAAAACTAAACTGATCGTCATCTGTAAACCCTCAATTTTCTGTCCCATTCTTCTGTATCTGATTCCTGTCAGCAGCTTGCTTGAATGAGCTGTACTTTAGTTTTCGCATTTTTCTGTTCTTGCTATTTCGGGACTGTGAGGGTGGTGTTCTTCCGAATGTCTTATGTCTCCGGCGTTTAGACTGCAGTGCGACAATTGTCATGGCTACCACCTGTAAAGCGTACTATGTCGCGACATAGTACGCTTTACAGGTGGTAGCCATGACAATTGTCGCACTGCAGTCTAAACGCCGGAGACATAAGACATTCGGAAGAACACACACACACACACACACACACACACACACACACACACATATATATATATATATATATATATATATATATATATATATATATGTAATGGTTGCGGCTGATGTTACCGTTTCTGTACTACTGCGACATAGTACGCTTTACAGGTGGTAGCCATGACATGTATCATACTTGCATTTTCACTATTATTTTTAACTTAAGGAGAGATATTGTATATGATTAATCAAGTGCAAACGTTGAACTTTAGAAAACGTAATTGAACGGTTGTAGAAGAAGAAAATTTGTCAAAGACACTGAAGAATAGAAACTCACTTTTAATGTGATGATTAGATTTTCATTTATGTGGTTCAAATGGCTCTGAGCACTATGGGACTTAACTGCTGAGGTCATCAGTCCCCTAGAACTACTTAAACCTAACTAACCTAAGGACAGCACACACATCCATGCCCGAGGCAGGATTCGAACCTGCGACCGTAGCGGTCGCGCGGTTCCACACTGAAGCGCCTAGAACCGCTCGGCCACTCTGACCGGCCCATTTATGTGTGTAGTGTTTTTGCTGAATAAAGAATATTAACAAACAAGAAAAAGTGTCATGGATTCTACAGGTCAAATTGAACCGTTGTTTAGTTGCCGCTTCCCCCAATGATTTTTAGAAATTTTAGAGGTATGTTATTTACCAGCACTTTTTGCCGTGTGCCATGAGGCCACCAACATATACAGCAATGTTTCACATGGGACGCCCTTTGTTCGCCACATCCGCCAGCTCCGCAATTCTCTGATGCCGTGCTCATAACGCAGTCACAGTCGCATTCGGCTTGTTGATGAAACCTATGATGTGGATGCCACGTTGCCTGTACAAGATCTGTTCACGTTCTAATGGCTCCAGTTTTTTCCTTCAGTTCTAGGAGCAGACAGAGACATGCGATTTGGCTAAAAATACGCAGACACTCTTTATGTATACATGATACATATGGCAGCACTGTACGGCACACATAACCTCATGTGACAGCAAATCGAAAGTGTGGCCTCGCAGTAACCGGTTTGATATCATGATTACACGAGTGGATACAGTCGTTTTGCAGGACTGTCACTGAGTGCGAAAGAATTTCCTTGGTATTTGTGCACACAATTTTGCATGATGTCCTGAAAATGCGGAAAGTGTGCGCCAGGTGGGTGCTATGAAAGCTTGATGGACATACTCACTCCTGCGTGCATCTCATTTTGCCAGGCGGTATTGACATTTGATTACAATGGCCTTGCCGTAGTGGTAACATCGGTTCCCATCAGATCACTAAAGTTAAGGGCTGTCGGGCTTGGCTAACACTTGGATGGGTCACAGTCTGGGTCTGCCGCATACTGTTGGCAAGTGGGGTGCATTCAACCCTTATGAGGCCCATGGAGGAACTACTTGATTGAGAAGTAACGACACTGGTCACGTAAACTGAGAACGGTCAGGAGAACAGCATGTTGACCACATACCACTCTGTATCTGCATCTGGCAATGCCTAATCGCTGAGGATGACACGGCGGCCGGTCGGTACAGTTGGCCTTCAAGGTCTGTTTGGATGGTGTCTATTTGGATTGAAACTTGATAACAGCATGAATGGGACTTTCTTAAAAGCAGTTTTGCCAATGCATGAGAGTTGGATGCCGTTATTAAAAATTTACATTGCAGCTTCAGTCAGGTCAGTGGAAGCACAAAGACTCGTAACCATACATAAAAAAATTCAGATAAGGAACAGCGCTGAAAAACTGATGGTGGCCATGTTTCGGGACAGTGATGGCATAACCCTTATATACTGTGTTCCAAAGGACACTACGATTACAGGTGTGAGGTATTAAGATGTCACGAAGTACAAGCTCTTCCAAGCATTGCGAGAAAAAATTCCAGAAAAGGCAACACGAATGCTCTTTCAGAAAGTCATTGCACCAGCACTTTGGGCGAACCTGACTCGGAACCTTATTCGCAGAAACAACTTTGAGGTCGTTTCTTTCTACTTCTTATTCCCCTAACTGGCTTCTAACGATTTCTGAGTTTTTGCAACGATGAAAGACACACTCCATGGTTGCATATTCTCCAGTTGTGTCGCTATTACAGCAGCGATTTTCCAGTAGTCAAAACAGGCTCCTTAAGAAGCGTTCACTCTGGCCGTGGAATCATGTCATCAAGTTTGTAACGATGTCTACCGCAGCTTGGAGATGACATTGAGAAATGACACAAGTTTCAAATATTTTTTGTGATAGCTTCGTGAAAATTAAGATTGGACACCTTGGAACTGAATGGGATCTAGATACAGTCTTGTGTCGGGAGATATTGTCAGTTGAGTCATGGTCGCAGCTATGGGTACTTGCACTCCTACGTGCTGTATATTTCTAGCTATTCTGTGTATTAACTTGTACTTCTTAACTGAGTTGATCTTGGTATGCAGGAAATCAGGTACAATACCTTATTGAAAGGTTTTGATGTCTTTTACAAAACATATTTAGAACTTGGTTATTAATTATTAAATTTCAGCATCACTCTATATCCATCGTACACTTGAACAATAATTTAGCTTTGTTACTAACAGTAAGATCAGTATTATCGTATAACATGAAATGTTTTAACTCAAATGGATATCTTACCATCTGGGACGTCATAAAATTGTAAATTTCGTATAACGACTGGTTTCAGTAATGAAGAACGACTGAGAAAGTTGGATTCTGATTTAGATGATCCATATTTATCGTTTGTAAGTGATGGTGTTTACAGATCAAGAAAAATATGAAAATAACTGGAAACACAATACAAATAAACAGTTTCAGAGTAGAAACTGTAAAACCTTCATAAACTGAGAAAGATTTGTTGCAACACTTTGAAACACAACCAAGATTATCACAATCTCGTCCAATATCAGGAAACACGCAACGGCACTGCCTGACAGTTTCACAATAATAGACAACAAAAATGGAATGCTGGCCATTACAACTTAGCCGCTAGAAAGGGCCACGTGGTCAAAGGCATCTTGTCACAGTTCGCACGGCTGCCCCCGTCGGAGGATCAAGTCCTCCCTTGGGCTTGGGTGTGTGTGTTGTCCTTAGCGTAAGTTAGTTTAAGTTAGATTAAGTAGTTCATAGGCCTAGGGACCGATGACCTCAGCAGTTTGGTCCCATAGTCCTTACGACAAATTTCCACTTGGAAGGATAACAAATAACGAAATTTTAATTATTGGGTATGCAGATTAATAGGAAGGACACATATTTAAATCTGTATGTGTTTTTTTTGGGGGGGGGGGTATATAGGGTGCAAAATGTGGTACCTTGAGCTGCCACTTCTGGAAATAACATTGGCTGTAGTACAGATAGGTACCAAATCAAACTGAGCTTGGATAACAGACACAGGAAGGGGAGAGTGGGGCAAAATGACCAGACTAAGGAATTCCTATTTTTTATGCTGAGTAGCAGTGCCCGAGAATGCACAGGAAAGAGTGACTATAGTCAGCAGCTACTGAAGTATAAATAGAATAGTTTAATTACCTTAGGATCATAATCAGTACTTTAAACAATTCAACTTTCACAGAGTGGCGAAATGGCCACTTTGTCTGTCATGAGCAGAAATTGGTCTCTTAGTGTTAAATTCAAAAATAAAGGATAAAAACTGTTTTGACAAAGAACTAAATAGGGCAAACTCTGCTAATTTCGCAGTATTAAGGTTTTTTGCCTCTAGTATTTAAAATAAATATATTAAAATGAAATTTTTGTATCAAATGATAAGTAAAAGTGGTATAATCTGATGGTATAAATGTTAATTATTGGAAGTTAAATTTCAGATACAAAGGAGCTTTCTTAATGTAGTGCTGACTTACCGTATTGATAAGAACTTGGGCAATTTCACAACACTACTCGGGTAATTTCGCAGTAGCAGTTATAATTCTAAAAAAATACTTTTGAGTTATCAGAACATGATATAATGTAACCAAACACACCATACAGTTAACACTTACTGTATTTACTATTACTAAATTATTATAAGTAATGTAATCAAAGGTACCATTAATTAATTACATACTTTAACATAAAAATAAATAATATTTCATTACTGCAGTCATACAAAATCTTAAAATCGGAAATGTAATTGAAGTTAGTTCATAAAATCGGAAATGTGATTCAAGTTTGTCAGAATCAGCCTTAGTGTATAAACGGCATGTGAACTAAGCACAGTACGCCTTCAGCCTTTGGCAAGACAGACGAAACCAGCACTCGCACTTCAAACAACAAATCCACTCTCGGCCATCATTATCATCTTTGTAATTTCAACCACACGATGAACAAATTTTGTCATCCTTTCCTACATTTCTTATTAATCTTCTCTGTACAGACATACATCGTCTTGTTACAGGAACTTCTTGTGCGCACGCATGCCGTTTCCCCATTCTAGCTTTTGAGGTGCTTACTTTTCCTTGTTGCCTTTCTGCAGGAACATTCCCCTTTGATTTGGCATTTTCTCTGTCTGCTTCCCTTTCTTCAGCGGTCTTTAGACCTATTGCAACCAACATGCCTTCGTCAGCAATAGCTCTGGTTGAGGTAGCTGCATGTTTCTTCTTTCTCCATGATTTTATTGATTTTGGAAGAGGCATGTTAATTTCCTCCTGGATATTTTCAGTTTGATCTGATGATGCATCTATCTCAGGTGGCACATTATCAACAGCTTCTTCTTGCTCTGCTGATATGCATCCATCTACTGTTCTTTCAGGTAGCTCTACTTGCCCAGCATTAAAGGTCTCATGAACTTGGGAAAGCTTCAAAGCAATATCCGGAATGGCATCTCTATTCATGAGAAAAATTCCAGTCTTAAGTCTTAGAAAAACCACTCTTGATGGCGGCTGGATTTATAGTTTCGTCCATGGACTTCTTGAACAGATGGTAAAATTCCGCTCTTGTAGGCTTGTAACCACAAGTTTTCATAAAGTCTCTCATATTCCTTTTCCAAGCCATTGTTACAGGACTAATCATGGACACATCACACAGCTGTAAGATCTGAGTGGTGTGTGATGGAAAGGTAACAAAAATAATGCCAGTTTCTATTCTGAATCAATAGCAGAACAAAACAAGTGGGAGGAATGTGATTAATGAAGTGCTTCAAGAACTCCAAGAAAATTTTCGAATTTAACAGCCACTTTTTGACACTGCTACTTAGCTGAATGGAGGAGCATTTTCCTTCAAGCTATCGGTGACACGAATCCCCTTGAAAATAAACATAGGAGGCACTGTTTGTCCCATAGCATTGGCAGCAATCACAAGTGTTGTGGCCTCCCGCTTTTCAGCAGTTGTCTGCGGTGGACACGCTTCGCTCCTTTTGGTGAAACAATTTTGCTCAGCTTATTCAGTATTGAAAATCTCGCTTCATCTAGGTTCCAAATTTGATTTGGCTTCGTTCTGAACCCTGTTTTCTCATACACACCACTTAGCACATCATAAAAATCGTTCAGAGTAGAACAATTCGAAGCTGCGGCCCTATGATATGATAGATTTTCCGGCTGAAATGAGCTTAAGTCATATCGTTTTTTAAATGAAGTCCACCAGTCTCATCTGGCCTTGTCTCTTTCTTCCCCAAATGGGTTCCCTTCAGGTCTCTTTGATGCTAATTTGTGAGTGTAATAACGCATATCACTCGCCGACAATCCGAAACCCAGTTCTTGCATTTCAGTTGCATACTTCACCAACTTAGTTTCCTCTTCCTTCGTTAAAAAGAAGGGGCGCCCCTTTTTCACGAGAGCACAGCCTGCAGGAGCACAGCCTGCAGTTGCCAACTCTTAGTCTATCCTTTAGGGTATTGTAAGGTATGCCAAAATCTTTACTGGATCTATAAGCTGACCAGCCATCGTTTAACACCCTTCGTACAGCTTCTTCCAAGTCCTTTCTGCTGTACTGTTTTCCATATTTGCCTCTAGGTTTAGACATCTGTAACAAATTAAATCGATAAATACCTTAAGCCTTCCTTTACGAATGTCAGTATTGCATTTAAATCATGAAAGCACTTTAATTCGGCATAACAACATGTAAAATTCGTTCTTTTACTTGATTAGCGCGCTGCTCGAATGCTTCATACGCCCGCCAATGGCACGAAATCATTAAGAAATTCAGTACCGGCGAAAGTGCATTACGAGCAAACTATTGGTGTCAAAATGGTGAATAAGACCTTAAATTAAACAGAGGACTGTGCAGAATCCATCAATACATTCCAGTCTTAGAAATACCGCTTTTGATGGCGGCTGGAGTTATAGTTTCGTCCACGGACTTGTTGAACAGGTGGTAAAAATCCGCTCTTGTAGGTTTGTAACCACAAGTTTTCATAAAGTCTCTCACATTCCTTTTCCAACCCATTTTTAGAGGACCAAACATGGACACACCACACAGCTGTAAGATATGAGTGGTGTGTGATGGAAAGGTAACAAATACTTCAGATTATATCGGCAGTATCGATAAAAAACCAGAAATCTGTCACCGAACACGTGCTACATTGAAAATATTCTCAACCACACTGGAAAAAGTTCTTCTACAACCACAAGAATGCGCTCCGGTAGCTGTTTTCTGATAGGTGCTGCCACCTGTGGTGGAATGTGCGTACTTAAAATCAGCTTGTATAATTTTGCAGTGAAAGGATATGTATGGTACTGCGAAATTAGCCGTACTACGAAATTTGTCGAGTTTGCCCTACATTTTATTGTGAAACATGATACGAATTAAATTATTTACACTTTTCACAAATAAAAGGCAAACTTTGTTCCTCAACTCCTGTACAGAGTTTGTGGGCCCAAAGGGAGCACAATTGGCAGTAAATCCACTGCTCTTCTGGCCTTGAATTAAACTTTTTTTTTTTCGCAGTACAAGCACTCTCTGTCTTCATCGTTTTCGCCAAAAAGACCTCTTCTAGGTCTAGGTTTCATGTCCTTCTCATTCTTCTTCTTACTGTCTTCTCTTCTTTTCCATTTTCCCTTATTTTTATTTTCTTTTTCTACTCTTTCTTTATTTACCGCTTTTAGAATACTGTTTTAAGGCCTTGCTGTAAGTTTCGCCGCGGAGCCCTTCTTTCGGCCACTGCTTTTTGTTTTCCCTCTATACAAAGTGGGCAGAAGCCCCGTCGATATTGCCGCTTGGGCCTCATCTGTGTTCTCTCTAATAGCGTCACCGAAATGCCAGTAACTAAAGAAGGATTATATAGTCAAGATATGACACTTTAAACACAATTTCATTCAAAAGACGGAAGTCCCGTTCCCTTTTCACGATAAATACAAAAACTGACTAGTTGCCTTGGATATGGATAACTAAAAACCAAAAAATATAACTCTCAGAAGAGGCACAGCAAACAGCTTAGACTTCATTCGGTGACTGTGCTTTCCAGTGAGAATACACTGAAGCATTTCCCGCGCCATGACAGCACCTTATATCCCCCAGGACGCCAATGGCCACTTTTCCCACCTTGGTTACTTTGTCCGGCTCTCCCCTACATCATTCCATTCTGCTTCATCTTAATACTAGAGATCATCAGTCGAAGTGCCTGGAGAGTAGTGGTGTGCCAGATTCTGGGTAACACATGACCAGACGTTTTCAGTGTATGGAAGATCTTGAGAACGCGTTGGCCAAGGTAGACGCGGAACACTTTTTGTGTCAAGGCAGGAAAAGACAGTATGGTAAACATTTGATCTAGTGTTCCATCTTGTTGAAAAATAGCATCATGGAGATATCGAAGACAGAACAGCCACCAGACTTACGACAAGAGAAATATAACGCCTGCTGTTTAAATTACTGGTTATCAAACCCGAGGTGACCTTTTTGTGTACGCATTGAGAACCCATACCGCCACGCAATACACTATGATGACGGCAAATAGAATCTGTCCAGGTTCGTTCATCTTGGAGCTTTCACTCACTTATCTGTACGTCGTGTTGGTCTACACAGAACTGGAATTCGTCTGAAAAGAGGACGTGATGCCACTCCTGTGGCCAAGGTTGTCGTTGGACGCACCACTGTCGGCATTCCTCTCTTTACTGCCGCAACAAGGAATGCTGCTACTGCAAACAGTCATTTCCGGACGCAAGTAGTGATGGGGAGCTCGTGAATGAGTCGTTCAAATGAACGCTTCACTCCAGTGAAGTGTGAACTAACCACTCAATTTCAATGAACTGGTACTTCAAACTCTTCACAGATAGCACACTCCACACTTTTTTCTAGTTCACTCACTCTCTCCCCCTCTCCCACTACATCGGCGCTACGCCACTCATTCTCCCTTCACTTCAGCCCTCCCTCTACTGCCTGTCGACGAATCGCGCGGTGTTTGTGGGTAAAGATCGGCTTAGGAGGGGTTGGGGATGTGAGGGGCGAGAGGAAGGCAGCGTCAGCTGCTTCCTGCAGTGCTGACATCATTACCCGTGACTATTTGTGCAGTTAAACTTCGCGTCTACGGGTAGCCTACCGTTGGCAGCGCTTGCAGACAAATGAATATTAAAGATACAAACGAAGAGGCTGGCTGTGTGAGCATGTACAGCCAACATGAAAATAAGAGGTTTGTTAGTAACACTGAAAGAGGAATTTTACGTGAAATCGTACCAATGACTACAGGTGACAGTTTACGTTTTGAATCTGAAGGGTTATTATTCTCAACAAAAATAAAATCTACAGGAAAACTTCTGAATAATTACTTAACGCAGGTATATAGACTTAGTGACAGTGGTAAACATACTCATTCTATTTTGGATTAAGTTTTAAAAGGAACATAAAATTGGACTGCATTTCGTTGCTAGCCCTAGTTTTCAGTCCATGAATACAACAAATAATGTTTAATTTGGCAGATAAAGACTTTTTTGGGCGCTTCATGAGAAAATGTCGAGCAAGATTAAATGTAATACCTTCTGTATATGTGACAGGCTCATCTGTTTATCTTTCCTTTGTCCCCCTCGACCATGCTCTATTTAAGATAACTCAGACGCTGTAAAAGCGTAAAACGTTGCGTGTTCGTTACTGGATAGTTCGGCCATCTGTTGGTAAAATTAGAAGTATTACGAAGCTTTATTGTACGAGCGAGGCGAAGCGAGCGCAGCCGCGGCTGAGCGGCGAACTGGGCAAGTTCGCCAGGCTTCCGTACTTCATGAATGAACTACTTCATTTGAACGCTTCAAGGCAAAGAGTGAAATGAATGAAGTAGTTCATGGGAATGAACGAGTTCGACCCATCTCTAGACGCAAGCTAAGTGACTTGGCTGTACGACCCGGAGCAGTCGGCATGTAATATATCTGTCCTCTAGGGCGATAATGGCGTGGGGTGGCTGAATTCCTACATGGCGTTGAGTATGGCCCTCGTGAAACCATAGATTTCATATTCACATGACGGTCCTGAGACCCCGACCAACGGGGTCAGCAATATTGCTGGACGATAAACTGCATTCTCCATAGCCATGACTGCGCCACTGTCGAATTGGTTGGTTGGTTGGTTGTTTCGGGGAAGGAGACCAGACAGCGAGGTCATCGGTCTCATCGGATTAGGGAAGGACGGGGAAGGAAGTCGGCCGTGCCCTTTGAAAGGAACCATCCCGGCATTTGCCTGGAGCGATTTAGGGAAATCACGGCAAACCTAAATCAGGATGGCCGGACGCGGGATTGAATCGTCGTCCTCCCGAATGCGAGTCCAGCGCTGTCGAATTCCAGAATGCGTTGGTGGACGTCTCTCCTTTTTGCAGGGGGCATAACACGATCTTCTCGAAACCATACAACAGTCAAATGTGATTTGCAAATGAAAAACTCACTGTGTAACCTTTCATTACATGAATGGAGACCATGTCACTCCTACCTAGTTTGCGAGGCATCAACTGAGATGCTTATCTTTTGCATATCCAAGCACCTAGTATCCTTTATTCAAATTTGACGTTTGTTAAATTTTGTTGAAATTTTAATGGCGAATAGTATAGGAAATTGGGGAAGACGTGCCTGAGTGTTACCTGAAGGTTCTCAAACTCTGGAATATCCTAAGCTCTGAAACTAGCGGAAAAGGTGCTCACACGATCTGAGTCGTGAAACAAATGGCTACATCGGACGGCACGATTGCTGGACAATCGTACTGAATTGTAGAATGATTTGGATAATATTTCTACTTTGTGTAACGAATGACAGCTCTCTTTAACTGTGGATAAATGTAAGGTATAGCACTTAACAAAGAGAAAGTATCCGATAATATAAGATAAGATTACCGGTGAACACCTTAAGAACGTCACATCACATTTAGTGTTTAGGGGTAAAACTAAGAATCGATATGAAATGGGACAATCACGTTACATCACTATTAGGAAAGGCGAATGGAAGCCTCAGATTTACTGGAAGGGTTCTG
The DNA here is from genome assembly GCF_021461385.2 of Schistocerca piceifrons. Lineage (NCBI taxonomy): Eukaryota > Metazoa > Arthropoda > Insecta > Orthoptera > Acrididae > Schistocerca > Schistocerca piceifrons. Next base: position 544,767,163 of record NC_060141.1, read on the forward strand.
GGAGAATGCAACGCGTCTGCAAAGGGCATCGCGTACAAGACGCAAGTGCGACCAATTCTAGAGTATTGTTCCAGTGTTTCAAGTTCTTATCAAATAGACGTGACAGACATCGAACGAATTCAGAGATGCTGTATTACGATCGTAGAAGACCGGTATAGTTCATACGAAAGTGTGACAGAAATTCTCCGAGAACTTAAATGGGAAAGACGTCGTAGCTCTCATGAAACCCTACCGCGTAAATTTAAGCAACCTACACTACGTGATCAAAAGTATCCGCATACCTGGTTGAAAATGACTTACATGTTCGTGGCGCCTGCCATCGTTAATGCTGAAATTCAATATGGTGTCGGCCCACCCTTAGTCTTGATGACAGCTTCCACTCTCGCAGTCATACGTTCAATCACGTGCTGGAAAGTTTCTTTGGGAATGGCAGACCATTCTTCACGGAGTGCTACACTGAGGTATCGATGTCGGTCGGTGAGGCCTGGCACGAAGCCGGCGTTCCAAAACATCTCAAAGGTATTCTGTAGGATTCAGGCCAGGACTCTGTGCAGGCCAGTCCATTACAGGGATGTCACTGTCGTGTAACCACTCCGCCACAGGCCGTGCATTGTGAACAGGTGCTCGAACGTTTTGAAAGATGCAATAGTAATTCCCGAATTGTTCTTCAACAGTGGGAAGCAAGAAGGTGCCTAAGACATCAATGTAGGCCTGTGCTGTGATAGTGGCACGCAAAACAACAAGGGGTGCAGGGACCTCCATCATAAACACGACCACACCATAACTCCACCGCCTCCGAATTTTACTGTTGGCACTACGCACCCTGGCAGGTGACGTTCACCGGCCTTTCGCCATACCCACACCCTGCCATCGGATCGGCACATTGTGTACCGTGATTCGTCACTCCACGCAACGTTTTTCCACTGTTCGGTCGTCCAATGTTTACGCTCCTTACACCAAGCGAGGCGTCGTTTGACATTTACTGGCGTGATGTGTGGCTTATGAGCAGCCGCTCGACCATGAAAGTCAAGTTTTTCCACCTCCTGCCTAACTGTCATAGTACTTGTAGTGGATCCTGATGCAGTTTGGAATTCCTGTGTGATGGTCTGCATAGATGTCTGGCTATTACACATTACTACCCTCTTCAACTATCGACGGTCTCTGTCAGTCAACAGACGAGGTCGGCCTGTGCGCTTCTGTGCTGTACGTGTCCCTTCACGTTTCCACTTCACTATCACATCGGAAACAGTGCACCTAGGGATGTTTAGGAGTGTGGAAATCTAGCATAGAGACGTATGACACAAATGACATCCAATCACCAGGCCACGTTCAAAGTCCGCGAGTTCCGCGGGGCACCCCATTTGCTCTCTCACGATGTCTAATGACTACTGAAGTCGCTGATATGGAGTACCTGGCAGTAGGTGGCACCACAATGCACCTAATATGAAAAAGTATGTTTTTGGGGGTGTCCGGATACTTTTGACCACATAGTGTATATTCAAATAGACTGACTGTTATGCTACCACCATTGTATATCTCATGTAGGGATCATGAAAATAACAGAGACAAGCATATGTACAGAGGTCAATACAACAGTCAGTCATTTTCCCCAGACTCAATACATTGTTGGAATAGGAAATAAAGCCGGCCGCTGTGGCCGAGCGGTCCTAGGCGCTTCAGTCCGGAACCGCGCTGCTGCTACGGTCGCAGGTTCGAATCCTGCCTCGGGCATGGATGTGTGTGATGTCCTTAGTTTAGTTAGGTTTAAGTAGTTCTAAGTCTAGGGGACTGATGACCTCAGATGTTAAGTCCATAGTGTTAAGAGCCATTTGAACCATTTTTGAATAGGAAATATAATCGATAATTTTGGTACGACGCACCCTCTGCCATGCACTGTACAGTATATAAAAATTCTTACAGGATATAAATACAGATGGAAATGGATATGGGAAAGCTGGTTACGCAGCTTGGACATGATAGGGTAGCTGGCAACATCTCCCCCCCCCCTCCCCCCCCCGGCCCCCGCTCCTGCCACCCCGTCGGTGGACGTCTGTCAGTCAAGATATACGAGTATATACAGGATTTCAGAAGACTAGTGTGTGAAAAGTACAACACATACGGCAAGTAGTTACGTGTCAGTAAATAAAAATCTCTTCAAGTTTTTAATTCACTTTACAGGTGTTCAACGTGGGTAACAGATTAATAGGACATTTTTACTGAAACGTGGAAACTGCGTCACAGAGTCCCATTCTTTGTTAAAGCATGTGTACAGTTACGAATGGCTTTTGCATACTCGAGGTTCTGAGTGGTTTGAGCGGTTCGAAGCGGGGCGAGAAGAGGTTGAAGATGAGTCACGTCCAGGCCGACCCTCAACGTGAACAATGGACGAATACATGGAAAAAAATTGGAGATTAAACCTCAAAAGACCATCGATTGTGTTCTCGTGCGGTTGCTGATATCGTAAAAATCGACAAGAAACATTTTTGCAGATTTTACACGATTATTTTCACACGAGGATTGTTTTATCAAAAATGGTGCCCAAAACCTGATGCCTGAACAAGAACACTCTTCAATGAATGTTGGTGCTGAGACTGAAAACCATCAAAAAGTAACCGAAATTTCTTGAATAAATAATAATATGTAATGAATAGCGGTCACTTAAGATCTGGAAACTAAGAGGGAACCAGTGCGCTGAAGAAAGCTCTAATGACAATTCAGAGCAATGATAATTGTATTTACTATTAAACACAGTCTTGATCACAATTTATTTAGTACGGTGACCGGTTTTGACCACTACTGTGGTCATATTCACACCAGTGAGTGAGAACCTCCTTCAACTACTTTTAGTAGTGATTCTCTAGTTGGAGGAGGTTCTTACTCATTGGTTTGAAGATGACCACAGTAGTGGTCGAAACCGGTCACCGTACTAAATAAATTGTGACCAAGATGTTTTTAATAGTAAATATTTATAAAATATTGATCATTGTCACTCCCATAATGTATTCAAAAGTAATGATAATTGTGTTGTTCGACGTCTGTGGGACTGTGTACGTGAACTGGCTGCCTGAAGGTCGAACTGTAAATGAGAAACATTATATTGAAGTCCAGCCCATGCTCAGCGAACGAGTAAGAAGAAAATGACCAGAATTGTGGAAAAACAGATCGTAGATTTTGCACCAGAACAACTCCTCGTCCCATGCTACGTTGTCAAGTTGTTTTTAGGTAAGCATGGGATCGCTGTGTCGGACCATCCACACTAATTACCAAATATTGCTCCGTGTGACACTTTTCTGTTCATAAAACTGAAATCGGCATTGAGAGGAACGAAATTTCAGACAGTTGAAACTGTGGAAGAAGAAGCGACGGAGGGCATGACCATTCTTTCACTGGTTTTAGCAGTGAGAAATTAACATGGAGCAGAAGTGATCCAACAAACTGATCCAACAAACTACTGTCCGGCATTACTGACATTCATATTTTGTAGAATGTTAGGACATAATGAGGAATCTTAAAGTAATGTCCTACTCCATGCCAACCAGCAGGATCACGTGAAACTCGCGTTTTTCTCAAACGACTGTCTGAAAGTCATGGATAAAGGCAGTAGGCTGGATGCAGTTTTTCATGACTTCCTTAAACCAACGCTTATTAACGAAATACGATCATATGGGGCATCAAACGAAATTTGTGACTAGATTGAGGCTTTAAGGGTCGACGGGGCGCAGCATATTGTATTGGATAGAGAGTCATCTACAGATGTGAAATAACTTCAGGGAAGTTGCTTGGAACCAATGAAGTTCGTGTTGTATTTTAATGAATGGTGCAGGGATTGACAGGTGACCCTGAACATAAATAAACGTAGCATATAGCACATACATAGGAGAAGAAATCCACTACTGTACAATTGCGCCATTGATGGCAAATTACTGGATACAGTATTTACCGTTAAATATCTAGGACTAATCATTCGGGGCGATCTCAAGTGGAATGACCGAATAAAACAAGCAGTAGGACAAACAGATGCTACACTGAGATTCATAGGAAGAATCTTAAGAAAAGATATCTTATCTACGAAAGAAGTGATTTACAAAACACTTTTTCGGTCGATTCTTGAGTATTGCTCATAACTCTGGGAGCCAATCAGATAGGGCTAATGGAAGAGATAGAGAAGATCCTATGAAGAGCGGTGCGTTTCGTCACAGAGTCGTTTAGTCGGTGCGTCAGAGTTACACAGACGCTCAACAAACTCCAGTGGCAGACACTACAAGAGAGGCGTTGTGCAGCACGGAGTGGTTTGCTATTGAAATTTTGAGATAGTACTTTCCAGAGTTGTAGCCTCTCCCCGATGCTATTCAATCTGTATATTGAGCAAGCAGTAAAGGAAACAAAAGAAAAGTTCGGAGTAGGTATTAAAATCCATGGAGAAGAAATAAAAACTTTGAGGTTCGCCGATGACATTGTAATTGTATCAGAGACAGCAAAGGACTTGGAAGAGCAGTTGAACGGAATGGACAGTATCTTGAAAGGAGGATATAAGATGAACATCAACAAAAGCAAAACGAGGATAATGGAATGTAGTCGAATTAAGTCGGGTGATGCTGAGGGAATTAGATTAGGAAATGAGACACTTAAAGTAGTAAACGAGTTTTGCTATTTGTGGAGCAAAATAACTGATGATGGTCGAAGTAGAGAAGATATAAAATGTAGACTGGTAATGGCAAGGAAAGCGTTTCTGAAGAAGAGAAATTTGTTAACATCGAGTATAGATTTAAGTGTCAGGAAGTCGTTTCTGAAAGTATTTGTATGGAGTGTATCCATGTATGGAAGTGAAACATGGACGATAAATATTGGACAAGAAGAGAATAGAAGCTTTCGAAATGTGGTGCTACAGAAGAATGCTGAAGAATAGATGGGTAGATCACATAACTAATGATGAAGTATTGAATAGAATTGGGGAGAAGAGGAGTTTGTGGCACAGCTTGACAAAAAGAAGGGACCGGTTAGTAGGACATGTTCTGAGTCATCAAGGGATCACAAATTTAGCATTGGAGGGCATCGTGAAGGGTAAAAATCGTAGAGGGAGACCAAGAGATCAATACACTACGCAGATTCAAAAGGATGTAGGCTGCAGTAAGTACTGGGAGATGAAGAAGCTTGCACAGGATAGGGTAGCATGAAGAGCTGCATCAAATCAGTCTCAGGACTGAAGATCACAACAACTACTTTCCAGAAGACTCGGAGAATATGTTACTTCGTCCCACATACGTCTCGCGAAATGAACACACGAGGAAATTCGAGAAATTAGACCTAATACAGAGGTTTACCGGCAATCATTCTTCTCGAGCACTATTCGCTAATAGAACAGGGAAGGAGAAAGGGGGAGGGGGGGGGAGGATTTCAGATAGTGACAGTACTTCCGCCACTCACCACCAGATGGCTTTCGGAGTATTTGTGTGGATGTAGACGACCTGGCAGACTATATTAATGGCGACCTCTGAATTTTCTTAATTGATGCATGTCTGTGTAAAGAAGAAACGTCAGTAAAAAAGGTAAGTTTCGAAGTTGTACAAAGATTGATAAGTCGCTTAAGATGTTCAGAAATGTTAAACTTTGGAGTTAACGAAATACAGAAATGTAGTAGGCCGACCCAACGACTAAAATATCAGAGTCACAATTGGAATCAGTCAACAAACACCCGAGTACAACAATTTTTTGGGAGTGAAGTGGAATGTTCACCTACCTTCAATCGTAGGGAAAGTCGGCGGTACTGTTCTGTTGTGTCCATTGAAGACAAGTAGTATTCAAACGAATCCGCCATCACGTCTGGCACTTCATTTATAAATGCCAGTCTTGATCACATGGGTAATTCACATTACCAGTTTCAGCTTATTACCATCATCAGATGTGCTCCAAATGTGAAACAGAGAAAAGCAACAATATGACAAAAAGGCTAAATATACAGAACACGCAGGAAAACTTGAAAGATAACGTGGTTAGCAACCATATATTCTAAGCTTCACGCAGTGTTATATTATTTACAGTGTCATGCCAGTAGGTTTCTATTAATATTCTTTCACCTTTTGCATGTTTTATTCAGCTTCCAAGTATGGGTTTTATTTCTGTGTTTTGTATTTCATAGTTAGACGCGCTGTTTGTCGTATTTAATTAAAAAAATGGTTCAAATGGCTCTGAGCACTATGGGACTCAACTGCTGTGGTCATAAGTCCCCTAGAACTTAGAACTACTTAAACCTAACTAACCTAAGGACATCACACACATCCATGCCCGAGGCAGGATTCGAACCTGCGACCGTAGCGGTCGTGCGGTTCCAGACCGTAGGGCCTTCAACCGCTCGGCCACTCCCGCCGGCCGTATTTAATTATTTTCATTAATTACATTGCATGTACTATTTTAAATGGCAGATTGTTTGATAATGAACAGTTATGTGGCGCAGCGCTCTTGCCACCTACTGGCGTAATTGTTTGTGTATGACGCTCCCAGACCATTACCAGCACTTTTGTGTACCCATGTGCACAGATTATTCTACGGTGATATTTGTATCTGAATACTTTTAATGGTACGTTTGACTGGTATATAAGGCTTTACTTTCAAGTATTCCTAGGTTTTCAGTGTATTTAGCCTTTTTGACACATTAATGATTTTCTGTTCTCATGTTTCATATTTGGGACAGATTTATGTTGGCAGTAACTCGAAATCGATAATGTGAGTTGTATAACACATATGATCAGGACAGACATTTATGAATAAATTGTTTGGTTCATTGGTGGGATATTGGGAAAATTCAATAAGTCCTGTAGACACTCGTGCGACCCCTCCTAGAGTACTGCTGAAATGTGTAGGACCAATACCATATAGGACTAATAGGGGGTATTTAATGCATGCAAAGAAGGGCAGCACTAGATTTTTTTGTCCCTCGGGAGAGCGTCATGGACGTGCTGAAAAATATGAATGGACAGACTTTTGAATGTAGACACCAACTTCCTTCAGAGAGCCTGCAGTGTTTCAAGTAAGGCAGGAAAACATTGCAACTCCCTACGTATGACTCCCGTACGGACAGAGAGACAATATCAGGTGAAGTACAGAGCGCACAGAGACTTTTAAACAATCCGAGTTGTATAGGTTAATTGCCGTCTTTAGCAAATGTAACAAACATCTCCTACACCTACAAGAAAACGTACTACACCTACAAGAAAACGTAGATAGGACGTATTAGCTCCCTTCACACCCGCACACGCACACACACACACACACACACACACACACACACACACACACACACAAAGATAAACACCGCCCGCTTAAATAAAAAAGCATATTAAACAAAAAATATTAATAAAAATAAATAAATAAATAAAATAATTAAAAAGTTTAAAAAATGTAATCTCTCTCTCTCTCTCTCTCTCTCTCTCTCTCTCTCCCTCCTCCCTCCCCCCCCCCGCCCCCACACACATACACCCACGCTATCTCTCCCTCTCTCTCTCTCTCTGGCTCTCTCTCTCCCTCTCTCTACATTGTTAGAAAATATAAACACTAACAGATCGACAGCAGACGCCTCGATCACTAAAAGCAGAAACAAAACACGAACGCAATCCACAATAACAAAACAAGACACGCAAAATGGCGAGAAGAGAGTGCACAAAAGTGTAATGTATGTAGTGCAATGAAAGTGCAATTTGCAAATGCAAATACTGGACACATACATGTGGAAGATGAAGATGAATGGAATAAAACACAAAAAACCGTGAGTAACGAAAAGAATAAAAACTGAAGCTTTCTGGCAGACTAAAACTGTGCGCCGACCGAAACTCGAGACCTTTGCCTTACGCGGGCAAGTGCACTACCATTTATTTATTTTATTTTGTCGTCGCGGACGCCACATGAAATCCGTTCAAGTTCGTTTTTGTTCCTTTTACTCAGTTTTTTTTATTACAGAGGCCAACCAGCTCTCTTTTTTTTTTTTAATCTCGTTTTGTTCGTTTACGTTCGTTGCTTGTGCTCGTGGCGAACGTCGTAAGACATCCGTTTAAGTTCGTCATTGATCCATGAACTCAGTTTTTTTATTACAGAGGGCTGTTAACCCTCTGACCGAACACGCTGAGCTACCGTGCCGGCTAAAAGCTATCCAAGAACGACTCACGCCCCGTCCTCACAGCTTTAATTCCGCCAGTGTCCCGTCTCCTACCTTCCAAATTTCCCAGAAGCTCTTCTGCGAAACTTGCAGAACTAGCGCTCCTGGAAGAAAGAATATTGTGGAGACACGGCTTAGCAAACAGCCTGGGAGATGTTTCTAGAATGAGATTTTCACTCTGCAGCGGAGTGTGCGCTGGTATGAAGCTTCCTGGCAGACTAAAACTGTGTGCCGAACCGAGACTCGAACTCGGGACCAAAGCTTTGAGGACGGGGCGTGAGTCGTGCTTGGGTAGCTCAGATGGTAGAGTACTTGCCCGCGAAAGGCAAAGATCCCGAGTTCGAGTCTCGGTCCGGCACACAGTTGAAGTCTCCCAGGAAGTTTCATATCACTGTACACTCCGCTGCAGAATGAAAATCTCATTCTAGAATAAAATCTGTTTTAAAATAAGTGAAGCATGCGAGCTGTTAATAATACAAACAAACGAAATTGTAAGAGAAAAAAATTATATTGCTTTAAAATAAAGCGAAACGCGCCTGGTCTCGTCTGAATAGGACTTTTATTACAGTTGCCAAAGATGGCAATTAAACTATACAACTTGTACATGTGCAAGTGCGGAGAGTTCAAAAAAATAAAGAACACACAACACGTTTAAACAATCGTTTTTCTCCGCTCCACACGCGAATGGAACGGCAAGAATCCTTAATACGTGGTACAATGGGAAATACCTCTGCCGTGGACTTCACAGTGGTTTGCAGGGTATACAAGCAGAGGTAGATTCGTACCCCGTATCTTGAAGAAATTGACTACATTATTTACAGGTCTCTATAAGTTAAATGTTACACACGGCGGTCAGAAACAGCTTGAGAAGCTTTTAAGGGTGTTGAAGGGTAAGTCATGCTGATAAATAACTGTTAAGAAAAAATTCCGAATTAATTAGCACTGAAGTTAGCCAATCAGGGCGTTGCGCGCGATAATTCAAACTGCCCGCCACAGAACGTGTTCTTCATTGGTTTACTGTAATCGAAAAAGAGAGCGATATAAAAATTTTACATGGGACGGTAGTAAGGATCGAACAAGAGCCAAAGGCTGAGCGGTCTCGTGCGCTATCATTTTCGCTATGAGAACAACTAACATTAACTGGATCTGGCGAACCGCTTCAATTTACGTGCGCAACGGCCTGATCGGCAACTTCAATGCTAATTAACTCAGAAACGGCGCAACTATATGGAATTTCTTCCTTCGCAATCATTTCTCACCACATCCTACCCTCGAACAGCGTTACAATGTTTTCAGACTGTTTCTGACCATCCTGTATAAAGGAAGATAATTAACAGTAAAGTATTCACAAACGCAGAGGCTAGTTTGAACATTACAGTGATTTATTAGACGTGATGCTATTGGAAGTGGTATGCCTTTAACAGTCTTTCATTTGAGATCCAGGACATCCTGACACGAACCACACACATATAAACACACTCGGAGTCCTCCCGGAAGTACAGCCCACCTTAACTGACAGACAAAAATGTCGTGGAACCAGTGGAGTCGACCTAATAGCCTTTACATTGCTTACTTAACCTACAACGACCGTATTACACGACAGAGACCCGAGTTCGAGTTTTTATTTCCTACTGGTTTTGTAACTACGGATATAAAATTTAGTAAGATAATTGCTCATACGGACACCGAAAAACTAAGCCGCCAGTAATATGTTAGCTATGCAGCACAAAATTATAAAAAGCAGTGCTATTTAGTCCACTTAAGCACTTATACTCTCAAAAGAATGAACTTTTATTTTTTGTTACTAAAAATGAGAAGGATCCAGCAAACAAGAGTATATGTTTTCTGAATAGCTGCCGACATTGATGGGACAACATTTTTGTTGACTGATGGTGTATTTTCGGATTTTGTGCCAGAGGAATGATTCCATCTTTTTGCACAATGTTGCAACGACTGACTAGCCGTTTTTTTTAGGCGTTGAGAGTTATGATCTTATGCGTACTCGCTTCCTGGATTACAACCAGTGGTCGTGCTGTGCGTAAAACTGACATCAACAACTCTGTTGGAAGCCTTAAAGCATTTAACACCAAAAATAGGAAACCTGGCTCACTATAAACAGCTCTTTAAACGGCAGAGGACTCTTAACTGCACCATGTGTGTGTGTGTCTACCAACATGTTACAAACATTATGTGTAGCATCAGAAATTGTCACATAATTACGAAATCAGTGGCATTCTTAAATTACATTTACAGAGAAAAGCACAAAACACTATTTTGTACCTTGCAATAAAATACTTTAATAAATATTCAAGGAGAGGATAGAGAGAAATAAAATCTACGTACTTAAAACGTCCGTTATAGCATGCATGCTTCCTAAATAAGTCGCATAGCGCAGCTAAGACTTATTTACAAAACGCAGAGCAGAGGTTCGTAAGAAAATGGCATAAGTTAATAATAAACATTTCTGTTATACTCCTGTAGGCAGTCAAAATATACTGAGTTTTACTATAAAGTCTAATTCACAAGATCTGTGAGGGAGAATATACTAATCTCCTCTCATTTTTATGGGATCAACGTGTGGTTCAGGTGTGGAGGGGTGCTGGCTGAAGTTTTCAGAAAGACAGGTCGAAAAAAAAAATTGTGCAGAAGCAGAGGGATCGTCGTGCTACTGATGTCAGCTAAAAGTGGACATGTAGTGTGTACATTAACTGTCAGTAATAATACGGATGTGTGTATGAATTAACTAACTTTTTAGTTGTTTATTTCCTTCTGTTAAGATAACATGACATATATGTATGATGTAACCGCACTTAGATGTTCCTCAGAATATGTACAGGGTTGACTGTAATTAAACTTTCGCTACTTGAGAAGGCCCCCATGAAAAACGAGTGATCATAGGACGATGAAATTTTTTGGAAACATCTGTAAGAACACGCGGAAGAGAAATCACGAATAAACGATTGAAAAATACACATTTTAATTTTCACATGCGAGGGTAAGATTTGTTAGTTGCGTAACATGTTTATGTTCAAGGTTACAAACGCTGCTCAGTGAGAGGTAAAATTTTACTTACGACGGCGGCTGTGTAGTGTGCTGATGTTGGCAACGACAGGCCATGAAGTAAATAATTAATGCTTTTCCTGCTCTATAGGTGACAGGTTCTTGTATGCATCCTTGTCCGCTCAGTAAATTAATTATCCCCGTAAAGCGCACATTTCACAACAAAACGTTGCATTAATATGAACGTCACGTAATTCCGAGCATTCAACGGTCGTTGTCAACATCACAATACGCCACCGCTGCTGTAGGTAAAATTTAACCCAATGTGACGACCGTCTCCACCCATAATAGCCTGGAACAACACTAGAGATTTCTCTACTGTTGCCCGTAGGATCTCAGGTCATATGTTGGCTACCTCCCTCGCTATGTACGTTTTCAACCTCCAACGAGTGTTAGTGTCATAACACTAATACTGCCGACAGTACCACTACTAACAACGCAAACCCTGCAACACACAGTCTGAACATCACTGCTATAACGTTGGGTACCCACACGGCAAATGATTTTCCGTCTACAACGATTCACGCAGAGGAAGTTTGATTATAACCACCCAGTTTTACGTTGAAGAAAGTAAACTGGCAGTCCCCCTGATCAAGCAACAAGCAAGCAGGTAATTGATGATCAGCTTACACAGAAGACGATGCTACTATCTAAACTGTTTAATAAGTCAAATGACATTCTGTAACAAGTCATACGTTAACGGAGACATACGCAAATGAACAGTTGCTTTGTTTTGACAGCAATATGAAGAACAAGTTTCGCACTCTTCACTAAATTATTACGCAGTTCTACACGTGCGAGCTCCAGACAGCAACAAAACCATTTTCACAGTCAGACTGTGTTCGTACATAGCGAAAATGTGCTAAACGCTTAACGAAATTAATTCTTGTGCAGGTCGAACATACACCTTGACGAATCTTATGAACTAAAGCAGAACGTACTTGATAGTGAATAAGACATTACATCGTATCGTACCTGTCTATTTGCTTGATCATATTCGCGAACGCATCAATCAGTTGCCGTCGTCTGACGTACACCTCCAAGGAGGGATCAGCAAAAAACCCAAATCGTGTCATTTTGAATTTTTTTGTGGAGAATTACAAATAAAAAAACTAAAATTTGGAAATACAGGTGGCCGAAAAGCTGTTGAAGTGGTCGGTGGTAAGGTGGTAACTAAAACATTGATGTTTATTCTTAGGACTTTTGTTTTCTTTTTCCCCACTAGGCGACCTGATGCAAAAAGCAAAGAGTTTACATAAATCTTCCTAACTGCTGCAGCTGAACAATTTATTTCTACGTTCTTTATCCATCTCCTTCAATAGAAAAGACCACGTGGCCGTGAAACCTAAAAGACATCGTTCAGTACTGTTTCATACTCCGATGACCAATAATTGTCCGCAGTATGTTGTACAAATTGTCCGATATTTCTTTACAGTACAGATTTAGTCAGTCTCGTAACTGACTTCTTAGTGTTAAGAATTAGAATAAAAACTATAAACAGCAGCCTTTGAGAGCTATTATCTTCGTGGTTATTCTGAATATCTTCATTTTTTATTACTTCTTTGTACGTTCCTGATGCCCTGTCAAGAGTGAGGTGAGAATGTAATTCCGGTGTTGGTTGAATACCCAATAAAATTTGTTCCACTGCTTTCGTGAAACATATAATAAGCAGCATCGACCGACCGCGAGCTAATTTTCGAGATATGAATCCAGAGATTGTAGAAAACCAAAGGTGCTACGTCCAATCGACTTCTAGCTATCCTGCAAGCCCAGTCCTGGACTCTGGTGGATGGAGAGTAGAAATGTCAATGGGGTGAGCATAACATACTGCACATGTCGCCAACATAAAATCGAAATAGTCTCGTGACATTGGTATAACGCTGTTATTTAAATTTTGCGCTGAAACATACATTTCAATATTACCCTTATTTGGCCTATTTTTACACTTTTAATTATAAACAACAGCAACGGCGCAGAATTGTGGCTGCTAAGGATGCAAATCGACATTCATCAAAGAAAGAAAAGTTTTGTTTCGTAAATAAGTACCCCATAGGTCTAATCATAGTTATCATTTTAGTAAGAGGCGATTTATTCATTGAAAAATATCGAGAGACAGTGTAATGAAGGCATAACATAGCAGGGTTATTTTACATGACTGTGTGGCTTCGTATTTACGAGACTATTGCTAGATAAATTCTGTAGTGTAGCAGTCTGCACAATTGGGCTTATTCTAAAGCAGTCGCAACATGAAGCTATATATACGATTTGTACTATCGAGAAACAGAGGAGAGAGTGTCATGGAGATGATATAGGATTTGGGGTGGACACCATGAAAACAAAGGCGTTTTTCGTTGCTGCGGTATCTTCTCACGAAACTTCGGTCACCAACTTTCTCCTCCAAATGCGAAAATATTTTGATGATGCCGACCTACAGAGGAAGAGGAAGCGATCATCATAATAAAATAAGGGAAATCAGAGTTCGCACGGAAAGATATAGGTGTTCGTTTTTCCACGCGCTGTTAGAGAGTGATAATAGAGAATTATTGTGAAGATGGTTCAATGAACCTTCTGCCAGGCACTTCAGTGTGATTTGCAGAATATGTATGTAGATGTAGATGTATGTAGATGTAGATGTATGTTTGCTCCTGTCTGGAATCAGTTCTGATTGTCATTCGACAAAATACTATCTTGGCAATTTTCCCGAAGCGGACAACACAACAATCGGTGCAGTTCGGGACTCATTATCAATGTTGTCAGCAGACGGAACAAAATTAAAATTAGTTTTCGCCGACTGTGTCATATTCGACCAGAAGTAATTATCGAGTGTTACAATTAAAGTGCAGTTTCTCAGGGAGGTCCAGGGTGGATTGTAATTATCGTATGGCAGCGAAATTTGGTAGATCAGCTAATGCGTTAACGTGGAACCGATTAACGATGGAAAAAATTAGTTCCAGTTGTGGCCACCAGGAGCAAATCTGGCGCTGCACACTGTCTGTGTATGACGGAAGGTATGACAACCAAGATGTCATTTGACAAGCCATAACGTGAGTGAACAGCATGGTAATCGAGAAGAGAGACCGTGCGCTGTTAGTGACACCGTTTGTGTGAACAGAAGCAATTACTGTACTGTATTGAGAGAGTATCGCTGACTGAAAGTTCTGAGGAGACGCCCAATGTCATTAAATGGTTTAAAGAAACGGTACGGACATTCCAAAAGACGAGTGAGCCTGGTGTGGCACCTGGAAGAAGAAAGCGTCCTTCCCCAGTGGAAGCTATTGACGAGATTGCTGTTGTTGTCACTAACCACGCAGCACGTGTCCCGGGTTGTGCTACTGTTCGTGCAGTGTCACGCGAATTCTCCATCCAATAGTCAAGAGTACCGGAAGTTTTGCGGTCTGTTTCACACTGGTACCTATACAAAATCCTGACGGCGCAGCAATGTCCTGAATTTGCTCTACATTTTCTGGCTCAGATAGAAGTTGATGACATGTGGCAGGACAATATTTTATGTAGTGACGAGGCACATTTTACACAACACGGTGCAGTGAATGCAGTAAACTGCCGAATTTGGAGTACTGTTAAGCCACGTATTGTGCACGAAGAGCCATTGCACTCGCCTTATGTGACTGTGTGGTGTGGATTCACAAGCGCCTTTATTTTACTTCCGTTCTTCTTCGAAGAGAATGCACCCAGAGGTTCTGTCAGGTGACGTCTGTACGTTGTCGAGCTTCCTGTACAGCATATGATTCCTGCTTTGGAAGACGCAGCTGTATGGAAATGACGGTTTTCAAACAAGATAGGGCAACAAAATGGTTCAAATGGCTCTGAGCACTATGGGACTTAACTCCTGAGGTCATCAGTCCCCCAGAACTTAGAACTACTTAAACCTAACTAACCTAAGGACATCACACACGTCCATGCCCGAGACAGGATTCGAACCTGCGACTGTAGCGGTCGCGCAGTTCCAGACTGTAGCGCCTAGAACCGCTCGGCCACCCCGGCCGGCGGGGCAACACCGTATGTCACTTGCCCACTGAAATATCTGCTTCATTAACGTTCCACAAACGTGTTACATCCAGAAGTTTCCCAGTTGTATGGCGTACAAGACCACCTGAGCTGAATCCATGCGACTTTTGGCTCTGGCGATATCAAAAAGAACGAGTTTACCAAGGATACCTGTGAATATAGACTAATCAATTTGCGTACATACGTTCTCATGTCAACAAGTGACCTGTTGCCCAGGCGAAAATAAGCATTAATCACTTTCTCTTACCACATGTACCTCGAGGTACTAACCAACCCAAAGGCATTCGACTTGTAAAAGCTATAAATGGTAATCTGAAAATGATGTAAATACTGATGTAGTGTTATTCAATACACCGTCCCCAGTCACCAAGAGATATATCTGCACTTATAACCATTAAACCCTGTATAATAAAAAAATTTAGAACACCGTCACTGGGATTCCCTTGGGCAGTATGTCACGTTCGTGAAAGCAAAAATTTAAATATGTAAGTTTATTTTTTCGAGGTGATAATTTAAATTTCATGACTACACCTGTTATTCGGTTAGCAAGTCCATGTAAACGCACTCGAATGAGAACATACGAAATTCTCGGAACTGCAGCTGTTGGTAGGAGAGCAGGATGCAAGATCCCCTCGCTTCTAAACTGATACTGCTATTACTCAGCTTAGCCGCGAATCCGTAGAGGGTAGTATATGTGACGTACAGTATGACTGGTCAGCATTTCCACCCGGAATTTGCGAGTGTAAGTCGGACCTTCCTTGATCCGCCTTGGTGGGTCGTGTCGTCGGATTTCCTCCTACCTGTGCGCGGTGCAGCTCTCGTAAATGTCGCCCCGTGCAGATTCTTCATTGGCGCATTGGACGTCTGTCAGTGGAAGCTAATTATCTGAAATTGCTGTCGATCAATTTTGGGGTATCTATTTACTCGAAATTAACATTCAGAATGCCGTAATATCACTTTTATTCCTATTAGATCAATAATGAAACACCCATGTCACAAACTACTCGTGACCGAGAGCATAGCTACCAACGAACAAGACAGGAAGAGCTCTTAACGCCGACTGCCGACTTTGGCGCGCAGTCCGTATCTCTTACTAGTTTCGTCACAGTTCGTGGAGTTCCGATCAAGTTCGTACTTACTACGATATGCATTTGTTAATGAACGGGTGTGAATTTTAACGAGGCAAAATTATGATAAATAGTTTTAAACATCCAGAGGCTCCTCCTAGTATTCATGTTGTCATAAATGACTTTAATTATTAAATATAAATAAACAAAATCGGTGACTTTGGCGCCAATATGGCGGTACTTACCGTCATGTATATTTCCCAGGCTGACGTTTGTTGCTACGGTCCAGCGCCGAGCCCCACCCCACTACGCGCGACATATGGCCGCTTCGTCACCTAGCCAGCCAGCGTGGGAAATGATCTCCGATTCATGGCCGGCTACGGACTACAGCACTTCCTAACTATCGTGAATACATCAACAAGAGACAATAAGTTATCAAAACTAGTAAAAATGTCTTCCTCACGCAAGAGGCGCCTTACAAGGGCCACCACTCTCGCAGAGGAGACACGGGGGCAACCTGGCTGGTGCGGCTACTGGAGTCGGTGTCCCACGTCACGCTTACTGACCGCACTCAGAATGGCTGAGCCTTGGTTGGAGAAATGGTGTGTTAGAGTAAACGTCGACAAGTGCGAAGCCGTTCTGTTCACTAGAAGACCGAAGCAACTGCGCAAACACCGATACTGCAGACCAATAACTCTAAATGCACGCCCAATACGTTTCAGTGAGAAAGTCAAATACCTCGGTGTCTGGCTGGACCGGAAATTACTCTGGGGGGACCACATACAACACATGACCAACCGAGCTAGCGCGAGGCTCAAACAGCTCTATCCTATGCTAAACAGGCGTAGCACACTGAACAGAAGGGTGTCGAGGTCCATGTACATGACACTTATTCAACCCCTAATGACGTACGCACCTCCTGTCCGGGGATATGCTGCGCCTACACGCCTGCGCCGTCTGCAGCTCATACAAAACAAAGTACTCAAAATCATAAGCAATGTTCCACGATACACACGCATCGCGGCCCTTCACCAGGAATACCGACTTGAGACTCTCACGGATGTAATCCACAAACTCACCACAAGACTATACAGAAACTCCAGACATTCGCAGAACCCGTTTATTCTGAATCTGGGGAACTACGACCACAACCATAGATGGAAACATAAAACACCAAAAGACATACTTGTAAGGACCTAACATCTATGGCCAAGCACACGCAAACACAACGGTACAGGTGAGCCCCTGTTAATCAGACACCATTACTGGATATCCAGCTGGAGGAGGAAGAGGAGATTAGTGCTTAACGTCCCGTCGACAACGAGGTCATTAGAGACGGAGCGCAAGCGGGGTGATGGAGGATGGGGATGGAAATCGGCCGTGCCCTTTCAAAGGAACCATCCCGGCATTCGCCTGAAGCGATTTAGGGAAATCACGGAAAACCTAAATCAGGATGGCCGGAGACGGGATTGAACCGTCGTCCTCCCGTATACAGCTGGAATACACTGCCGAATAACTGGCACCACGCAGGGAAGCCGTACCGTACACTGCATGCAGACAAGCTCCACACATCCCCCACACAGTGAGATGATCTATGGCCGATCTCCCATTCCAGGAATGTAGCGGCTGCAGCAACTGGGATACATCGCCATCGCTTGCCACGGTAATGATGCACGATACCCATACTAACAAATCCAACCTTGCATGAACTATCGCAGCTAGTAAGCCACTACTGCTCTTACTACCCATCCCATTGTCGCAGAGGATTTTTCCCACGGCACGAGTCTTGGCACTTTTTTCCCTCTGCTCTTCCAATTGCTACCCTTACTCGCGTTTCGTCCACTATCTATCACCTGAAGGACCGTGTTAATGCGTAGTCTTACCCAGACGCACGGGTGACATCACAGCCCAGCATCCTGTGATCCACTTACTAGATAACTAACATGTTGACGGAGGTGACAGTAGAACTTTTGGTTTGGCCACCACGTTGGTGAGGGCGTGGAGGGGCCCCATCTCTGGTTAAAAGTCGGTGTCCCGGTGTCGGCTAACTGCGGCCGTTCCCCGGCGCCCAGGCTCCGGTGGGCCGGGTCACGCCTCGGTGTTTTGTGAGTCACAGCCGCAGTAAAAGTCAGCGGGAGCCTTGTCCGGGCTGGCCGGCGGTCCGTGAAGCTGGAGACACAGTCACCGGTCGCCCGCCCCTTTAACAGGTCCATAAATGTCTGCCGCTGTGCCCAGGCATCCGGGACACTGCCGTTACTCTACCGCCGCTTTTCCCGACCGTGTCCGCTGCTGCACCAATATCTGCCGCTACACCTGTTTCTCAGCCCTCCTTTTTTTGTCACCGTCTTCTCTCTGGTTTGATGCGGCCCGTCACGAATTCCTTTCCTGTACAGACCTCTTCATCTCAGAGTAGCACTTGCAACCTTCGTCCTCAATTATTTGCTGGATGTATTCCAACATCTGTCTTCCTCTACAGTTTTTGCCCTCTACAGCTCTCTCCAGTACCATGGAAGTCATCCCATCACGTCTTAACTGATGTCCTATCATCCTGTCTCTTCTCCTTATCAGTATTTTCCACATATTCCTCTCCGCTTCTGTGCCGAACCTCCTCATTTCTTATCAGTGCATCTAATTTTCAAAATTCATCTCTGGCACCACATCTCAAATGCTTCGATTCTCTTCTGTACCGCTTTTCCCATAGTCCATGATTCACTGCCATACAATGCTGTTCTCTAGGCGTACGTTCTCAGAAATTTCTTCCTCAAATTAAGGCCTATGATACTGGCAGACTTCTCTTGGCCAGGAAAGCCCTCTTTGCCAGTGCCAGTCTGTTTTAAGAGCGTCACTCCAAAAGAAATGGACACTATTTTTTTTAAATCCATCTTTTATTCTACATGATTGAAAGTTTTTCAGTGTGTAGATACATCCTTTGGGAACAATATTTTCATTTCTACACATAATTTCCATCCCTCTCACCTGCCTTACGCCATCTTGGAACCAGCGCCTGTATACCTGCACTGTAAAATTCTGGACCAACCTGTTGGAGCCACTGTTTGGCTGCATGCACAACATCTTCAAACCTTGTTCCACGAAGAGAGTCTTTCAGTTTCCCAAAGAGATGACAGTCACATGGAGCCAGGTCAGGACTGTAAGTCGGGAGTTTCAGTGTTCTCCATCCGAGTTTTGTGATGGCTTCCATGGTTTTTTGACTGACATGTGGCCGTGCATTGTCGTGGAATAGCAAAACAGCCTGCTTTTGACGATGTGGTTGAACACGATTCAGTCGAGCTTGAAGTTTCTTCAGTGTCGTCACATATGCATCAGAATTTATGGTGGTTCCACTTGGCATGATGTTCACAAGCAACAGTCCTTCGGAATCGAAAAACACCGTAGACATAACTTTTCCAGCAGAATGTGTGGTTTTGAATTTTTTTTTCTTGGGTGAATTTGCATGGTGCCACTCCATTGATTGCCTCTTGCGATCGACAGCAGCATCTCCATACACCTTTTTCAACCTCTTGTGGATGTTTCCCACTGTCTCTTTTTCACAGCACAGGAATTCTATGACAGCACGTTGCCTGTGACGAACATCAAGTGTAGCAGCCATCTTGAAGACATGCTGTGACGGCGCCACTCACGCGAACAGGTTGAACTAAGTTTGAAAACAAGCGGGAACGATGTATCTACACAATGAAAACTTTCACACATACAGAATGAAAACTGTATTTTTACAAAAGTAGTGTGCATTTCTTTTGGAGTGACCCTCGTATGTACTTCTTACTCCGTCCGTCATGGGTTATTTTGCTACCTAGGTAGGACAATTCCTTATCTTCATCTACTTCGTGACCATCAATCCCGATATTAACTTTGTCGCTATTCTCATTTCTGCATCTTGTCATTGCTTCGATCTTTGTTCGATTTACTCCCAATCCATGTTCTATATTCACCACACTGTTTGTTCCATTCAGCAGATCCTGCAATTCTTCTTCACTTTCACTGAAGACAGCAATGTCATCAGCGAATCTTATCGTTGATATCCTTTCACCTTGTATTTTAATTCCGCTCTGGTACCTCTCTTTGAGTTTCATCATCGCTTCTTCGATACATGTATTGAACAATAAGGGGGGGAGGGGGGAAGAAGAATACACAACTGTCTTACATAATTTTTAACCCGAGTATTTCGTTCTTGATCTTCTAGTCATTGTTTTCTCTTGGCTGTTGTACATATTGTACACTCCTGGAAATTGAAATAAGAACACCGTGAATTCATTGTCCCAGGAAGGGGAAACTTTATTGACACATTCCTGGAGTCAGATACATCACATGATCACACTGACAGAACCACAGGCACATAGACACAGGCAACAGAGCATGCACAATGTCGGCACTAGTACAGTGTATATCCACCTTTCGCAGCAATGCAGGCTGCTATTCTCCCATGGAGACGATCGTAGAGATGCTGGATGTAGTCCTGTGGAACGGCTTGCCATGCCATTTCCACCTGGCGCCTCAGTTGGACCAGCGTTCGTGCTGGACGTGCAGACCGCGTGAGACGACGCTTCATCCAGTCCCAAACATGCTCAATGGGGGACAGATCCGGAGATCTTGCTGGCCAGGGTAGTTGACTTACACCTTCTAGAGCACGTTGGGTGGCACGGGATACATGCGGACGTGCATTGTCCTGTTGGAACAGCAAGTTCCCTTGCCGGTCTAGGAATGGTAGAACGATGGGTTCGATGACGGTTTGGATGTACCGTGCACTATTCAGTGTCCCCTCGACGATCACCAGTGGTGTACGGCCAGTGTAGGAGATCGCTCCCCACACCATGATGCCGGGTGTTGGCCCTGTGTGCCTCGGTCGTATGCAGTCCTGATTGTGGCGCTCACCTGCACGGCGCCAAACACGCATACGACCATCATTGGCACCAAGGCAGAAGCGACTCTCATCGCTGAAGACGACACGTCTCCATTCGTCCCTCTATTCACGCCTGTCGCGACACCACTGGAGGCGGGCTGCACGATGTTGGGGCGTGAGCGGAAGACGGCCTAACGGTGTGCGGGACCGTAGCCCAGCTTCATGGAGACGGTTGCGAATGGTCCTCGCCGATACCCCAGGAGCAACAGTGTCCCTAATTTGCTGGGAAGTGGCGGTGCGGTCCCCTACGGCACTGCGTAGGATCCTACGGTCTTGGCGTGCATCCGTGCGTCGCTGCGGTCCGGTCCCAGGTCGACGGGCACGTGCACCCTCCGCCGACCACTGGCGACAACATCGATGTACTGTGGAGACCTCACGCCCCACGTGTTGAGCAATTCGGCGGTACGTCCACCCGGCCTCCCGCATGCCCACTATACGCCCTCGCTCAAAGTCCGTCAACTGCACATACGGTTCACGTCCACGCTGTCGCGGCATGCTACCAGTGTTAAAGACTGCGATGGAGCTCCGTATGCCACGGCAAACTGGCTGACACTGACGGCGGCGGTACACAAATGCTGCGCAGCTAGCGCCATTCGACGGCCAACACCGCGGTTCCTGGTGTGTCCGCTGTGCCGTGCGTGTGATCATTGCTTGTACAGCCCTCTCGCAGTGTCCGGAGCAAGTATGGTGGGTCTGACACACCGGTGTCAATGTGTTCTTTTTTCCATTTCCAGGAGTGTATATTACTCGTCTTTTCCTTTATCTTACCCGTACTTTTCTCAGGATTTCGAATATCTGGCAACATCTGACACTGTGGAACGCTTTTTCGAGATCTCATATTGGGATTCAAAGCTCCGACTGTCCAGATTTCACCTGCATTTGTTAAACTTCTAAAGCCGGCATGATTAATTAAACTGGTCAAGATCACTCCCCTCCTGAACACACTCCAATAGTGCAGCGTTCTGTCTCTAAGTGCTTCGACAAATACGAGAATTTGAACTTGTAATTGGCCTGATCTGCTACGAAATTTCGTATATCTGAACAGTTAAATTTTTTTCTCGCGTCCGTGGTCTAGGTGTGGTGTCTTTGTCTAGCTGCCGCGCAGGATTAGCCGAGCGGTCTAGGGCGCTGCAGTCCTGGACTGTGCGGCTGGTCCCGGCGGAGGTTCGAGTCCTCCCTCGGGCATGGATGTGTGTGTTTGTCCTTAGGTTAATTTAGGTTAAGTAGTGTGTAAGCTTAGGGACTGATGACCTTAGCAGTTAAGTCCCATAAGATTTCATACACATTTGAACTTTGTCTAGCTATCAAAATATCCTCAGTCACAAAAGCAAACACAGCCACTGTTTAAATTTTGGATTTAAAAAAAAATCATCAGCAATGAAGGCGGAAGACTTTTGGTTTAAGGAGTAGCTCTTATTCTGCCCATGGTCCTGTCTTAGAGGGCGGAGGAGCAGGCAGGGGATGGTGGTGCCCTCTTGCCCTTGAGGTGGGAAATTGTCGTTAGAAGGCGGAAGAATCAGTAATGATCAACGGCTCGAGGATGCAGAAGGAAATGATAACTACTACGTTAAAGATACATACTGCGTACCCGTAACTGAGAAAGTGTCATGATGATCTCTCCTTTCGCAAAAGATTCTGGATCAGTCCCCCATTCGGATCTCTAGGAGGGAACTGCCAGAGGGGAGGTAACCGTGAGAAAAAACTGAATAACCAAGAGAAGAGTAATATTCTATAAATCGAAGCGTGGACTATCAGTAGTCTGAACGTGGAAGGGAAACTAGAAAAACTGAAAAGGGCAATGCAGAAAGTCTGTCTAGACATAGTCTGGGTCAGCGTCAGTGAAGTATAACAAAAGGAAGATAAGGATTTCTGGTCGGACAATTGTAGGGTAACATCGACAGCTGCAGAATATGGTATAACGGGATTAGGATTCGTTATGAACAGAAAGGAAGAGCAGAGAGTGACGTACTGTGAACATTACAGTGATAGGATTGTTCTCATCAGAATTAGCAGTTAACTTACGTGGACAGCAACACTTCAGATAGCTGGTGGTAAATTTTCCGGGTTGCATGGTAGCAGTCCACGAAACTTTTCCGTTCCCAACTTTTTGTCCAGAGCTGCGCTGGACATCTTCAGAGGTGCTCCTGTTTCTGTCGAGTCTCGACGGCTGACGGGTCAGACATTCGGATGTCGGAGAACGAGATAATTATTATAAAAATGGTGTGCGGTAGTTTACATATGAGTGGCAGAAATAATCCTTGTCAGAGATGAAACGTAACTATCGATGGTTGTCTCTCAGAAATAAAGCGTTTACCAATGGTCTTCTCTCAGATATGAAACAACTATCAATGGTCGTCTCTCAGATGTAAAATTATTTACCGATGCTGCAGAGCTTATTTCCATACGTCGCTAAGTTTCGTGGCTTCTTTTTTTCTGTTAAAATTATCTCCACGTTTACTTAATTCCGATGACTTCTCTGAACAGCTATGAATAATAGTTCGTCTTTGTAGATAAAATTTTGGTTTCAGATAATTTCATGATTTCCTGACTGAAGAGCATACTCTGCTACAACTGATTTTTCTAGTTTCGCTAATCGGCACAGACACGTTTTCCGAAAGCTTACGAAATATT
Organism: Schistocerca piceifrons; assembly: GCF_021461385.2. Taxonomy (NCBI): domain Eukaryota; kingdom Metazoa; phylum Arthropoda; class Insecta; order Orthoptera; family Acrididae; genus Schistocerca; species Schistocerca piceifrons. Next base: position 544,791,008 of record NC_060141.1, read on the forward strand.
AAAAGATACGAAATATTAACTACTGCTATATAGAGAAACCATAGAAATATATAAACATGAGGGTAATTTTAACGGAAAAGAAGCCATGAGTATTACTGATTGATGGACAGTAGTTCTATAAAATCGATAGATGGTTTTTTCTTTGACGGATGACCATCGATAGTTAAGTTTGATCTCTGGAAAGGATTAAATCTTCCAATCACGTCTTAACAACCACACCTCTTCTTTACAGCATTTAAGTTGCTCTCCGACGTTCGACCCGTCAGTCTGTAAGGCTCAGCGGAAGCAGGAGTACCTCTGAAGATGTTCACCGCACTTCCGCACGAAACATTAGGAACGGAGAAGTTTCATGGACCACTACCATACACGACAAACATACACGATAATCAAAGTGTTCCACACTTTTGCGAGCATGTATGTAGTTTCCTCACTCGCTGCTGTTGCTAGGAGGCGCGCAGTTCACCCATAGTTGGGAAAGGAGCCACGTAGACGGACTCTTTCACAAACCACCGCAAAAAATCATATAACGTGAGATGAGGCGCCTTTGTAGAACAATCTTGCAATACGAGATCCGTACGTCCACCATACTGGCAGATCATTGTTGAGAAATATTACAGTTTTACATTTTCCAATCATTTGAAATTTCGCCTAAGAAACGACCTCTCAATGAAACAAAATCCAGTATCTGAAACATACTTTGTGTGTAGTAACGAACGTAATCCTTTGGAGAATATTTGTTGCGCTTGTTGAGTTAGGAACTCTGCGGTATGTGGGCAGTGACCACGTATCTTTGGCGTACTGTTTCACTGCCCACGCGACGGCAGAGCGATTGCCGTAGGCAACGTGACTTCGTAGGCAACGTGACTTCCGAGCAAGTTTCCTAGGACTACCCCTCCCACGTTCCCTCAGCAGTTGACTGGTGGAAACTCCGACAACCACGAATTCATGTATCTCCTCAGCGTACGAGGGTCGGGTCACGTTTTAAGTTTCTTCCGGAATTTTCAAGAAAATCTGGCACCAAAACGCCTTCAAGAAAGACAATAATAATTTATATTCATCCTCATGCATAAATTATTATGATCTTCTTTATGTAACAACTATCGCACTCTGTTGTGCTTTGAATTATTTATGTTGCAATGGCCCCACGAAGAAAAGCCCTTTCACGTATCACAGTAATTATTTCACTCTTTAATTATGCAGTAAATATTTCACTCTATTGATTCATAATTTGTGTAACATTTTGATCCTGAACACAAGTCCTGCTTGCAGTGTTGATTTACATCCGTTATTTATGCTTGTAAATACACTGCTGGCCACTGTAAATGCAACACCAAGAAAGACAAGAGGTAGCACAACAAAATTTATTTTGTAAATAACATGTTGACCAAGTATCAAATGATTACGTTTACAGACGTCTGTGACATGTGGTTCCTGCCAGAATCAGTAGCCAGAGTAGCCGCCATTGTTGGAGACCACCGCTGCCACACGCCTCGGCATTGAGTCAAAGAGACGTTGGATGTGTTCCTGGGGTACAGCAGCCCAAGCAGCTTCCACACGTTGCCAAAGATCATCTGGTGTGGCAGCTGGGGATGTAATCTGGGTCACTCGTTGAACAACCATGGACCACATGTTTTCTATCGGCGAAAGATCCGGAGAGCGAGCCGGCCAGGGAAGCAATTCAATCTGGTTATTGACGAAGAACCTTTGGACAATGCGTGCCACGTGTGGTCGCGCATTATCCTGTTGAAATATGGCTGTGGCCGAGCCCTGAAGGTAAGGAAGGACAACTGGCTCCAGCACCTCGGATATGTAGCGCCGGCTATTTAAAGTACCGGCAATGCGTACTAGAGGCGTGCGAGAGTAATATCCAATACCGCCCCACACCATAATACCCGGTGCAAGACCAGTGTGGCGGTGCATAATGCAGCTGTCCAGCATCCTCTCTCCACGGTGTCTCCACACTCGAATCCGACCATCGTGGTGCTGCAGACAGAAGCGTGCCTCGTCAGTAAAGACAACGTCATTCATTCTGCCGTCCACATCCGTCTGTCATCACACCATTGGCGACGGAGACGTCTGTGGTTCTGCGTCAATGGTAGACGAAGCAATGGACGTCTTGCGGACAGACCACTCTGCTGTAAACGGCGCCGAATGGTACGCGCAGACACTGGATGATGCGTTACAGACGCAATGTGCTGTGCTATGGTTCGGGATGTCACTGAGCGATCCGTCACTGCCATGCGCACAATTTGCATATCAGCACGTGCAGTGGTGCACCGAGGTGAATGCGATCGACCACGTCGGTCCGTCGTACCCTCCTGCATCCAACGGTCACATATCCGCATTACAGTTGTTTGGTTTCGTCCAACACGACTAGCGATTTCTCTGTATGATAATCCACAATCTCGGTAAGCCACTATCCTTCCTCTGTCGAACTCGGATACTTGATCAAAAGATGTTCGCTGTTGTCTACGAGGCATAGCTGATCGTCTTGTGAAACAACCACAAGGTAAACACACGTGCCGAACGTACACTCGTCGAAATCGCCAAGCCTTAAATGGTGCTATGAGGTGGCGTCACAGGCGCGCGTGATGTGCGTCTGCGCTGAAATTCTAATCAGTTGCATATCTCATCGCTGCAAACTCATGGTGTAAATTTCATTTGATTCGGATGCTTCCTTCAGGGTGTTGCATTTACGGTGGCCAGCAGTGTATTTGCTCTGTAATTTTCAGTCAAAGTTATCGATCGAGTAAAGTGTGATATCTAGTGTATTTACATTCTTTGTACTTACGTTCAATGTTTAATTACTGAGAATGAGTGTGGCATCAAACACATCTGAATAGTGTGGATGTGTTTGTATAATCTGCAAATTATCTGAGTGAATTTATCATGGATACCACGATTCAAAGAAATTAAATACCCTAATACATAACAAGCTTTTCGTTTCATAATGTTTTAGTTACCGGTAGCTAAATTTTCATTATTTCCCCCAGCATTACGACCACAGCGTCTAACTGCACATGCTTGATATAATGTTCCTGTAACACCTCCGTCTAACGATGAGCCTGCAATGTATTGAAAACAAGTTAATGGTACAGAAAATAAATCGTATCAAAAATTTTATAAAAAGCTACAGGTTACATGTTGTTGTTATGATCCTCAGTCCAGAGACTGGTTTGATGCACCTCTCCATGCTACTCTGTCCTGTACAAGATTCTTCATCTCCCACTACCTACTGCAACCTACATCCTTTTGAGTCTGTTTAGTATATTCATCAATTGGTCTCCCTCTACGATTTTTACCCTCCACGCTGCCCTCCAATATGAAATTGGTGATCCCTTGATGCCTCAGAATATACCCTACCAACCGACCCCTTCTTCTATCTCCTTACTCAATACACAGATTGAATGACATCGGGGATAGGCTACAACCCTGTCTCACTCCATTCCCAACCACTGCTTCCCTTTCATGCCCCTCGACTCTTATAACTGCCATCTGCTTTCTGTGCAAATTGTAAATAGCCTTTCGCTCCCTGTATTTCACCCCTGCCACCTTCAGAATTTGAAAGAGAGTATTACAGGCAACATTGTCAAAGGCTTTCTCTAAGTCTGCAAATGCTAGAAACTAGGTTTGCCTTTCCTTAATCTATTTTCTAAGATAAGTCGTAGGGTCAGTATTGCCTCACGTATTCAAACATTTCTATGCAATCCAAACTGATCTTCCCCGAGGTCGGCTTCTACCAGTTTTTCCATTCATCTGTAATGAATTCGTGTTAGTAACTTATTAAACTGATAGTTCGGTAATTTTCACATCTGTCAACACCTGCTTTCTTTGAGATTGGAATTATTATATTCTTCTTGAAGTCTGATGGTATTTCGCCTGTCTCATACATCCTACTTACCAGATGGTAGAGTTTTGTTAGTCCTGGCTCTCCCAAGGCTGTCAGTATTTCTAATGGAATGTTGTCTACTCCCGGGGCCTTGTTTCGACTTAGGTCTTCCAGTGCTCTGTCAGACTCGTCACGCAGTATCATATCTTCTATTTAATCTTCATCTACATTCTCTTCCATTTCTATAATATTTTCCTTAAGAACATCGCCCTTGTATAGACCCTCTATATACTCCTTCCACCTTTCTGCTTTCCCTTCTTTGCTTAGAACTGGGTTTCCATCTGAGCTCTTGATATTCATGCAAGTGGTGCTCTTTTCTCCAAAGGTCTCTTTAATTTTCCTGTAGGCAGTATCTATCTTACCCCAAGTGATATGCGCCTCTACATCCTTACATTTGTCCTCTAGCCATCCCTACCTAGCCATTTTGCACTTTCTGGTGATCTAATTTTTGAGACGTTTGTATTCCTTTTTGCCTATTTCATTTACTGCATTTTTGTATTTTCTCCTTCCATCAATTAAATTCAATATCTCTTCAGTTACCCAAGGATTTCTATTAGCCCTCGTCTTGATCCTCTGCTACCTTCACTATTTCATCTCTCAAAGCTGCCCATTCTTCTTCTACTGTATTTCTTTCCACCATTCCTGTTAATCGTTCACTAATGCTCTCCCTGAAGCTCTCTACAACCTCTGGATTAGTCAGTTTATCCAGGTCCCATCTCCTCAAATTCCCACTTTTTTGCAGTTTCTTCAGTTTTAATCTACAGTTCATGACCAATAGATTGCGATCAGAGTCCACATCTGCCCCTGGAAATGTCTTACAATTTAAAACCTGGTTCCTACATCTCTGTCTTACCATTATATAATCTGTCTGATACCTTCTAGTTTCTCCAGGCTTCTTCCATGTATACAACCTTCTTTTATCATTCTTGAACCAAGTGTTAGCTATGATCAAGTTATGCTTTGTGCAAAATTCTACCAGGCAGCTTCCTCTTTCATTGCTTACTCCCATTCCATATTCACCTACTACGTTTCCTTATCTTCCTTTTCCTACTATTGAGTTCCAGACACTCATAACTATTAAATTTTCGTCTCCCTTCACTATCTTAATAATTTCTTTTATCTCATCATACATTTCATCAATCTCTTCATCTGCGGAGCTAGTTGGCATGTAAACTTGTACTACTGTGGTAGGCGTGGGCTTCGTATCTATCTTGGCCACAATAATGCGTTCACTTTGTTGTTTGTAGTAGCTTACCCGCATTCCTATTTTCCTATTCATTATTAAACCTACTCCTGCATTACCGTATTTGATTTTGTATTTATAGCCCTGTATTCACCTGACCAGAAGTCTTGTTCCCCCTACCACCGAACTTCAGTAATTCCCAATATATATAACTTTAACCTATCCATTTCCCTTTTTAAATTTTCTAACCTACCTGTCCGATTAAGGGATCTGAGATTCTAAACTTCGATCCGTAGAAAGCGTTTTCTTCCTCCTGATAACGACGTCCTCCTGAGTAGTCCCCGCCCGGAGATCTGAATGGGGGACTATTTTACCTCCGGAATATTTTACCCAAGAGGACGCCATCATCATTTAACCATACAGTAAAGCTGCACGCACTCGGGAAAAATTATGGCTGTAGTTTCCCATTGCTTTCAGCCGTTCGCAGTACCAGCACAGCAAGGCCGTTTTGCTTAGTATTACAAGGCCAGATCAGTTAATAATGCAGACTGTTGCTCCAGCAACTACTGAAAAGGCTGCTGCCCCTCTTCAGGAACCACTCGTTTGTCTGGCCGGTCAACAGATACCCCTCCGTTGTTGTTACACCTACGGTCCGGTATCGCTGAGGCACACAAGCCTCCCCACCAACGGCAAGGTCCATGGTTCAGGGGGGAGGGGGGGGGACAGGTTACATATTATACATAAATGAATTGACAAGTTAATAATTAATCCATTAAACATGTCGGCCAACTTATTTTCCTTGGCTGCACACTGTCACATTTCGAAGAACATGATGCAGGAAAAAGACTGAAAAATTTAACAGTATGTCTAATAAGAATGATAAGACACGAAGTATAGGACGGAAACAATCTGAAATTCTCCAAAATTATGGCAGTACCAGCAGGATAACACGGAACTGAAGTGTCGGTTCTCACTAGCAAAGCAAAAGCAGAGGCAGAGTTTCTAAATCAATTTCTTAGATCACTTGTAGGGGTGACACTGAGGGACAAAAAGAGAAATAAAGACAAGCAACGACAGTAGATATTTACAGTTTATTGTTTTATTGGCTGAACACTTACAAGATGGAACAAATTCATTAAAGAGACTGCCTATGCGACTTCGTCCGTCCTCTTCAAGGATATTGCTGTGCCCCATGGGATCCTTACCAGATGGGATTGATGGACGACATCGAAAAAGCCCAAAGACGGGTAGCTCGTTTCGTATTATCGCGATGGATCTGACTGTTCGCTCACTTACTCATTACCCACAATTCGCTGCCTTAGACAAATGTTGGTTTATTGGTAGATCACGACTATATACAGCTATCTTTATTCCTTTCGATACTATCTCTATAATCTTAAATATTTCTCTCGCGGTTCTAGGCGCTTCAATCCGGAACCGCGGGACTGCTACGGTCGCAGGTTCGAATCCTGCCTCAGGCATGGATGTGTGTGATGTCCTTAGGTTAGTTAGGTTTAAGTAGTTCTAAGTTCTAGGGGACTGGTGACCTAAGATGTTAAGTCCCATAGAGCTCAGAGCCATTTGAACCATTTTGAACCATTTCTCTCACATACTAATAGTTTACACGACATTAAAAGAACCACCTATAACTTTAACGACAGTAGGATTGTACGTTGAGATCAACACGTTGTCGTGCTGGTTGCAAGAATCTTCTAGTACATAAGGTGAACCAAAATACGCCACAGCCCGATTCCTTATACGTACATCAACAGTACAAAAATGGCTCTAACGGGATGTCGTCCTCTGTATATTTTCGGTAGAAATTGACTTCAAGGAAAGGCAATGTGCCGACACTGTAATTACGTGTACAATTATCTGCTTCCCACTTAGTGCAGTGGCTAGAATTATGCGTTAGAATACTCGAATTCCAGGTTTCGATTCCAGTTATAATCGTAATTTTTCTCTAATTTTAGACTGCGTGATATCTGGCTTTTTTGTCCTCATACAGCATTTACAAAAGGTTTTATACGAAACACCTGCAATTATTAAATACTAACACATAAATGAGAGTTCAATAGTTTTCATTATCACAATTTTAAAGACACATTTTGCCTTTAAGCCTTTACTCTGTTCCCTTCCATGCACTACACCCCTTCACACTTCCCGGTCCAACGCTAGCATTGCTTCCCTTTTTGTTTAGTTATACCTCTTCTCCCAAAGCAGAAAGGATAACCGAGTCCACACATCCCATGTTGGTGTATAGTATTCTAAAACAAGACTAACAATTGCAGTAAGCGGACAGCACACCTACACACACTTGATCGAAGATAGTTGTTGTACATGTAAAAACAGTGTCGCCAGACTATCTTTGTTTGATGTCTATTTCCTACTAAAATACGTACGAGACGAAATTCTTTTACAGAGATTTTTGTACTGTTCTTATAGAAGGTATCGTGCTCTTGTTTCCGAATGCGCGAATTTTGCTTCACCCTGTACTTGACTGCATCGGTATTTCGTCGACTATTCGTACGGGCTGATATCCCTATTGGCGAACAGTTGCTCAGTGGGGAAAAAATCGTTGTCATAATCTTTCGTTATAAGAGTTACAGAATGTCAGACGACATTTCGAAGAAAGGACATTAATAGCCCTTGACACAGAGGGTAGTTGCTTCTCCTGATATAAACAGTGGCTGTTCCCCGCGACATCACTTAATCAGCACACTTTATGCATTTGACTGCTAAACTGTATCTTAAAGAAAAAATTCGGAGTTTTCTCTGGGAGTTAATTTTCGCATAGTTGGCACATCTTTTTCTCCCGTACGTTCTGTGGAACCCGTTTTACTAGTAATGATTTGAATGGTTTCCTGCATGATCATTAATCTGGCGTCGATATTTTGGGCCATTTAATCTTCATTAAGCCACGTACAGTGTTTCTAAAACAGATACTTTGCCGTAGTTACTAGTTTCCAGAACACGATCTGGGATCAATGTGACAGAAAATAGGAACAGTGGATACGTGCTTCCAAGAGGCTGAAGGCTTCTACAGTACATATTTTTGGGTAGTTAAGCCTCGATGTCACTGTGCTAAAGAGTTGCCGTGTTGGCCCTCGTTATTCGGTCGAAGAAGAGACTAAAGCCGGCCTTTGTAGATTCAAGCCACTGGGTCTGTGTCGGGACACGATTCGTGCTGGAACGTGGGTTATAAAAGTTCCGTTACTCTGTCTCTCACACAGAGCGACCCGCTTACCGTGATCACTCTGAAATATACTCCACTGTGCCGGTTCTGATATGCTGTGTTCGCTAAATGATAGCATATAAGGGAGCGAATACTTCTCCGCACAGTACTTTCCCGCGACAAGTGTACGTGCGAGGAAAGTAAAACTAACACGTTGTAATATTATCATTTCCCGCCTCATCAGAGGACTACTCCCTTGGCAGTAGTCAGAATCAATTTCCAGTATCCTTGGGATCAAGAAAGTTGCTATTCAAAGATGGAAAGACTACAAGACTCGGAAGTGTGTTCCCGCGCACGAGACTGAAATTCTGTTTATTCCTTTTCTATTTTTAAGCGATTGTTGCAAGTTAATGAGTGCGAACGTGCTCGTTAGACGGCTTAGCACAGTGTGAAACTAGCTCAGAATTTTGCACTTTATCTGAAGATGAAGTCGTGGTGGCACATCTATATAACCTGGCTGTAAGATCACAAGTCACGTGACGCATTTTGAGGGCAGGTTCTCATATGCAGGTAACAGATGAAAGAATCTTTATAAAAGCTTAGTACTTCAACAAGGCAAATAGCAAGAAAACCGTCGGAGTAAACAGTCTCCGTCTTGCTTTGTATTCTACCCTCAACATATTCTGCTGACACAATTCAGCCCACACACACACCTTTTTTTCCTCGCAGTGTCTTCGGCCATTAGCTGACACAACCATCTCGCGTAGTGCGTTCTGATGCGTTTTTAATGGGAAACGTTAATCGGCGTAACATGACTTGGCTGTGAGCATTAGCTAGTTAGTGATGGTGGTATATGAGCGGAGAGCACCTAATTGGAAACAATAAATCCCATTCGTTCACGTGAAAACGTAATTGTTGTGTTTTTGTGCGCCTTTTGACTTGTCGACGATGAACTGGATTCCTGTTTCGTGTTTTTTGAGGTTATCAGCGGAAGGCGGCAAGAGTGGGATAGAGTCGGTGTGTGAACTACCCGCAATGTACATTTTCCAGTGCAGTGACGGAGCTCGAAATATTTCTCTAAAAATTTAGATAGCTACACCGCTGTTATTATTGACTCTGGATTAGTGCGAAACTCAACCACATTTCGCCCGCCCGTCTAGCCGTGTGGTGTAACGCGCTGCTTCCCGAGCGGGAAGGCGTACCGGTCCCCCGCACGAATCAGCTCGGCGGATTTTTGTCGAGGTCCAGTGTGCCGGCCAGCCTGTGGATGAGTTTTAAGGCGGTTTTCCGTCTATCTCGGCGAATGCGGACTAGTTCCCCTTACTCAGTTACACTGAGTCGGCGATTGCTGCGCGAACACCATTGCCACGTACGCACACACCATAATTACTGTTCCACGCAAACATTTGAGGTTAAACTTTTCTGGTATGAGACGTTCCGGGAGGGGGGGAAGACCACTGGGGGCCGAACCGAACAGTAACCCTGGGTTCGGTGTGGGGGCGGCGGTGGGCTGTTGTGGACTGCTGTGACCTGTTGTGGGGTTGTGAACCACTGAGGGCTACGGCGGGACCAATCCTCTCCGTCGTTTCTAGGTCCCCGGTTTAATAAAATACAATACAACCACTTCACGGGTTAAATTTAGGCTGACGGACATTATTTAGGCTGGTTTTAATAGTGTAGCATCTTATGTAATTAACCCGGGTCTGACGCTAAACGTTTTAGAATAAATATAATTTGTCCTACGCACCGCACAGCGCTGACCGTAGCAGCCAGCGAGAATTCGCACGACGCCACGGAAATTACGATGGTGAACGAAAGGAACATTTCAGTGTCTGTAAAGCTGGAAACTTACATGTCTTTTAATGGTACATGAAACAAGGTGCGAGACATAATCATTTAGCGGATATGTTTAATTTTGGTAGGAAACAGCGTGGGACAGCTGACGCCTTATCCCCTTCCTATTAACTATGTGTTCAGCTAGCTGCAGCTGACTTAGCTCCTGTCAGCCACAAAGTTACCGCCCAATATTCTTGACACCCATTCGTTCTAGAATGTTAGAACATACTCTCAGCTAACACACAATGAGATAACTAGAACAGAAGGACCTCCTCCATGCAACCATCGTGGACTCTAAAAGCATGGATCATGTGAAACCCAACTCTAGATTTTCTCACATGACATCCTGGATTAAGACAGTAAGGCAGATGCAGTATTTCTTGACTTCCGAAAAGCGTTTGGCCCACTTTTAATGAACCTACTATCTTATAGAGGTAGAAACGAAATTTATGATTAAAAAGAAAATTTCTTTGCAGGAAGGACCCAGCTCGTTGTCTTGGACTGAGAGTCACGGACAGGTGTAGAAGTAACGTCAGATGTATTTCTCATGGAGTGTTTTTGGGACCCTTATTGTTAATGTTGTGTATTACACAGCTCGCATGTAATATTAACGGTAACCTTAGACTTTTAGTTGATGACACAGTTATGGTTAACGAAGTGCTGTTTACAAATTCTGCACAAATACTCAATCAGATATTCATAATATTTCAAAGTCGTGAAATATTGTCAATTTGTTTTAAATCTACAGAAATCTAAAACTGTGCAGTTTATAAAACGAAAAACAATAGTATACTGTCTACGAGTACACCATCAGAGAGTCACAATTGGAATCTTTAAACTCATATAAA